>NW_023476154.1:0-3075 GCF_013731165.1 Rhagoletis pomonella
TTTGGCACATTGTTGGTTTGTATGACAGCCCACTGAAATTCATCTATAATAATATGTACATACATATGTATATGTGTATAAGCTTCCTGAATTACTAAAGATAGCTTGGGAAAAATCATTAACAACATAAGCTGTTGCTGCTGCTATCGTATTGCAGTATTGGCTATTGTCCGTCCGGCCGTTGTCCGTCGCCGGAAACTGGGTCATTCAATGTCCATTCGTAAATTAATTGTCACTCAGAATTTATCGATGGCAACGATATGTGTTAATTATGAAAATGACATTTAGCTGCAAAAATTTAATGGCAAATGATTTTGTGGGGAGAATGCTACGTAATCCAGTCATGCTCGTTGCGATAAAATAGGCAAGGATGAGGGTATTTCGATCTAATTTTGGCCGCAGAAATACAATTTAAATAATAGCATGCAGAATATTGGATAATTTATTTAATATCTAAATGACTATCAATTACAAATATTATTGCCTACGTGAATATTTTCCCAAAAAACTATACACCACCCGAAATGGATTAAATCACTATCTACATATTTTGCATTTGGCATAATGAGATGGTTTCGTCAAGTAGTTTTTATTATCGCAGTTTCGCAGTAAAACTTTCTTGACCAAATATAGATATGAAATAATAAATTTTTAAAACATTCTTTGTTCTCAATTCATTGCCCTGACCAAAAACAATATTCAGCCTTATCATGAATTTTCGTTCCGTGTTAACTCGTTCACATTTTGCCCATGTAGTTTCAAAAAATTCGACTTTATTTTTTTGTCATTCATGCCGTTTCCATCAAGTTTATTCAGGTTTTCACCATACTTTTTAAACTGAGATTCCTTTCGCAGCGTGGCTCTGCAGGCGGCTTCTTTTTCCCTTCGTCGGAGTGTTGAAATCCGATGACTTCTTCGGAAGCGGTAAATGTGGTTTCACTGCTCGCATGCGTCGATTTTTTGAAGAGTTCTCTCTGGGAATAAATTGACCGTTTATTGTGATTTCATCTTTTGAACGCTAAACAATTCCTACTTTTTGCTTTAAGAAATTTCCGATGGGATTCTCAATATAGTCTTCCACCTTATACGAGTCGCTTAAAACTTATTAACCTTCCTACACTTGCCAGTCGCAGGGAAATGCTTGGTATAATTGTTATGGTTAAATTACTGACAGGCTCAATTTCAAGTCCGTCTCTTCTGGCTGATGTAAGCTTTAATGTTCCGTCACGCGTATCAAGACACTTTTGTCCCATATTTCTGAAAGCTTGTAAAACCAATTTTGAATTGCACGACCCACTCCGTTGCTTATGCCAGGATTTTAACTCTCATTCCAGCACGTTTGATATATCAGATCCGCTTTTCAGCATTAAGAAAGCGATACTCTCCTCTCTCAATAAGTGAATTATTGACATAAATACATAAAATCAGCTGATGAATTTAGTTCTGTAGCTGAACGGTTTTAGATCTCGACACTTAACAAACTCCTGCCCATCGTGACTCGGCACAAAAATTTAAAATATTGGTTCCGTACGTCATGCGGACTGCGCCCCTCGTGCGGATGGGCGGGAATGGAGGGTAAAAACCGTTGGGATATTATTAAACCATCCATTGGAGGACGGCTGTTTTTTGCAACCTTCGAGTCGATTTTTGGCGCTCGGAGTGTGCGAAGACCCTAACCACTGTAAGGACACCGGAGACAGCCATTAAGCTATATGTGCCTTCTCATGCTTAAACATAGCAGCAACTTAGCTTAAACGTAGCAGGACATTATCCTGTTAAGGACCCCGGGGAAGTTTATTAGCCTCAGTCCCTTATCGGAAGTTTCAATGCAGACAATCGGACCAAAAGTCATTTTCTTGACCACCCTGTCACTGAAATCATCAAGCATATTTTTTACACAAATAATGGTGGGAACAAGTTCGCTCCAAGCGCTCGTGCAAAAGCTCTGTGGTCACTTCGTCCTTCTCTTCTCGGAACCCAAGGCTCCACAGCATTGAGTTGTTAACCCCAATGCAGGTGCGAGCGCTATTAGAAAAAAAAACAATTTTTTTAATTGCACGGACCAGGGATCAAAGTCCTAAAAGGTGGTAGTACGCACCTCTAACCACTTTTCCACGGCAGCCACTTCTTGTGATTATAAATTATGTATTAATAAAATCATAGATTTCTCATCTATATTGAGAAACAATTTTTTAACTGTTTCAAATAAATATTTTTATATCTTTATTTTATTTATTACAGGGAGGTAAAATTTACTTATTTTTTATATCGATTTAAGCTCTTCTGTGCAGTTTTATTAACTCCACTCTGACCGAGTATTGAATAAAACTTCAGAAAAAGTGTACATACCGAAGATCGTTCATTTTGACATTTGAGCAATAGCAAATATCGTAAAAGGGTAATGTGTTTTTACATAAAAATTACTTACTCGTACCTATGTATCGACATACAATTTCGAATGGGTTTAAATTTTTGCAAGTGATTGCTTTAATTTGTTTGTTAATATATAGATTTTGCAACTATTTTCAATTTAATTTATTTGATGGGCATTAAATCCTCTTTTAAACAATTATTTTACGAATATGCTCTGTATATTCATTCGTAGTGAGAAAAGTTCACTCAAAAAGTTCGGTTCAAAGTTCATTGAGCATTTCAACACCATACTCCGCCCAGTTGATGTCATTTGCAAAACGTTATTTAGCAGCCCAACAAATAACAGATAGATAGATAGATAGATACGTACATACATATACAATTTGTAAATAAATATGTACATAAATGCATATGAAAGTACTTACGTACACATTTAACTCATTGGACCTCAACGAAGGCGTTGACCATTGCAATAACAGCAGAGCGCGGGCGGCGGGGCAGTTAGGCGGGCGTTGTTGCAACATGAAAATGTATAGAACTAATTTATGAGCGATCATTGACACTGGCTACAGCTGGCAACAATAACAGCAATAGCATAACTTACATAGAATTGGTTACAAAATGCAAATTAACAATTGCATGGCTGCAACACTAGCAACAACAACAACAACAACAACAACAACAACAACAACAACAACAACA
>NW_023476155.1:0-3075 GCF_013731165.1 Rhagoletis pomonella
TGTCAAAATCGGCAAAACCAAAGTAGCGGTACCACTGACGGCACCACCTTTGTTCGCTGCACCGTGTACAAGCACATTAGCTACGGTCACCATCCGTCCTGTATTATACGGGACAGTCCTCTTTTTTGACCCGTTGTTTTGGCAATTTATTTATTTTATTCGGGACTCCAAATGTTCTGTATTTCTTTTAATGTCCTGTATTTGTCCCGTATTCGGTGTTCCGACGCCTTAACAGCTCATTAAAATGGCATGCCCATGAACGAGGTTTAAGTGATGTTGGTATATAATCGTAATTTTCTTTACAAATAGTTATTATTTTCTAATCTGAATGCCTGTGATTAGAATCGAGGAATACATATAGTGGCCAAAATAAAAATTAGGACTCGACATTTTAGTGAGTGTTGGTTATTATTACTTGGTTTATTTAATGTTTGTTATTTATTTTATGAAAGTTAAGCTCTTTTACTAACAAAAACCATATAACACCAAATTTTCAACTTTGGGCAAAAAACAATAAAAATTAATTCTGAAATGTTTCACCAAACTTTTGAATTAGAATCTTTAGAAAAAAAAATTGGTTTGCAGTTTTGTAATTCATTAAAATGGAGTATAATATAGTGCGAGTGGAAAGTGCTGCTCATTTGCTTCTCTTTCAAAAACAAAATGGTCGAACATACATACTTTGTATGAAAAAATGCGTAACACCGTCAACAAAAAACAAATGCCAAAAATTAGTGGTATGTCTTAACTCTGCCATAGACGGTCCCAAGCCCGGTTTGAGAAAAGAGGAGGGGTGGCACAACGGGCAGCTTGGGTATGCCGGGAAGAATTCCCTCGGTGAAACCCGTTTGTACCCGTTCCCAAACTAAGGTAATTGAAAGCGTGCCGATGGTTGAATAGTGCTGGGAACTGAAACATGGGCATCGCAAGCGCATTTCCTTTGTGATACCGGGCGCCCTCACATCGTAACCAGCCTTACCACCACAAGGGAGCACTGGGGTGCCGGACCGACACTTTCTTCCCATTAAAAAAAAAAAAACTTTATGGATGAAATTGTAATTGAAAATAAAAACATCACGGAGTCAGAGGACCTTTCTCTACTCCGTTCACCCACTAGGTCTGAGAATGACCTTGAGCAGAGACTTAATGCCTCACTCAGGTTAAACTCACCTGGTTCTACCACAACTTCTGCGCCAGGTGATCAGGGACTCGAACCAATCACGGAGGGCGATAGCCAGGATCCTGGCACTCAGACGTTTACGAACACTAGTGCTGAAGGAACAGCGGAAAACTGGAGTACTTCACCGGAGCCCAGAATCGTAGAATACGTGCTTTGATCAGGGACGACATTGAACCTACCAAAGCGAAGGAGATGGAGAGAGAGCGCTACAAGAAGGTCAAGGAGCTAAGGGCCAACGACGCGACAAAAGAGGGACCTAGCTCCTCGAAGCGAAGCAGGGGAACCAGCTACTCGCCCTTCGGTAGTCAGCCAAGAAGGCTAAGGCCTCCCATACAACCACTTCTCCAGTGGAAGCGGTTACGAATCCATGTATTCAGGACAATGAACTCGACATGCCTAAGCAGGTGACCTACAGAGACATCACGGCGGCATGCAAGGTAGCCATTACTAATGCCAAACACCCGGATGCTAAGCTAAGCGAGGAGGAAATCTCGCTGATAAAAAGAAGTCTGCTGGCAGAGATGGTCAAAGCCAAAAACCTCACCGCGAGTCTTGGCTTCATCAGCAGTGTGGTACGCGACGGTTGGCTTTCGCTCACTTGCCACAACAAGGAGGCAAGAGATTGGCTCGTTGCTGTGACAGCTGGGCTAAAGCCGTTCCCAGACGCAGATCTGAAGGTGTCACAGGGCAATGATATTCCCAAGACCTTTGTCTGCGTTGCTTACGTGCCACCTGATGACGTATTACCGGCGGACCATCTTATGAAGCGCCTAGCCACACAAAACGTGGGCATAAACTTTGCGGTTTGGCAGGATGATAGAGGGGGAGAGACGGTAACTTTCTCCGTGGGCGAGAAGTCAAAGGAGACGATTGCGGCGCAGGGTGGAAAAATCTTCCTCAACTTTGGCCAGATCTCCCTACGCATAAAGGCGGACGGGGCGACAGCAAGTCACCTATCGCACAGAGACAGCCAAGGAGCAGCAGCCCAGGCATCTCGCAAAACCCACTGCACGGAAGTCCACGGTGCTCCGTCTCGGGAACGTGCGGAACAGGTCAGGCTAGGCGATAGCGCTGATCAGGCTGGCGTCAGTGGCGAGAGCGCGAAACCTCCCGCAGCCTCCTCTACCCTGCCACCAAAGGCAGGCAAAGGCAACACCACCCATGCCCTCTCTACTAAATTGGCGTCGACACGTACACCCAAGGCAGTTAAAGGTAACATTTCCCACGTCCGCCCAACCAACACTGGCAAGGGTCCACACTCGACTCGCCGCTTACATAGGACGAAGCTCCCGAAGTGGATGAGGAAGAGTAACCAGCCGGACGACTCGAAAAATTAATATGATAGTAAGGTGCATCCAAATAAACTTACAACATGCCAAGGCGGCTTCAGCGGTCCTGGCACAGACGTTTTATGAGGATCACCTTGACATCGCCTTTATCCAGGAGCCGTACATTTATGGGAACCCGATTAAGGGACTACCAGGTAAGCTATTCTATGACTCCTTCAACGAAGGACGACCATATCAACGTCTTTCTCATTCCAGAATTTACCAATAAGGACCAGATTGCAAGGAAGGTGAGCCTATCTCTCGGAGAAAACACGCAAGAGCTAATCATTTGCTCATCGTACCTCTCCGGAGACTCCAGAGATTACGAGTTTCTGCCACTACTAGTGGACTATTGTGGCAGACAGAAACTGCAACTCATCGTGGGATGTGACGCTAACGCCCACAATACCATATGGGGTAACAGTAACATAAATCAAAGAGGTGAGTACTTACTTGAATTTATTAGCCTTAATAGCTTAGAAATTTTAAACGTAGGTAACTCCCCCACTTTCAGGAACAGTATAGGGGAAGAGGTTCTAGATCTCACTCTATCCACTCCTTTTATCA
>NW_023476156.1:0-3075 GCF_013731165.1 Rhagoletis pomonella
TACTAACAATTTGTACTAATTTACTTCGTTTTTAAAAAAGCTTGTCGGCGAATTCAGCGTACATGCATAATTGGTTAGGTATGTCGGTTTGCTATTCGCGCGACAAGCTTTTTTAAAAACGAAGTAAATTAGTACAAATTGTTAGTAATTTTCATTAGAGTTTGAATAACTCCTTTCACTAAATGGCTTTTAGTAACTTTAACGAGACCTTAACTTATTTTATTTTATTCATTTTAGTGCAGTTTTGACAAAATTTTCTAGCTAAAAAATCTTTTGTTTCACTACTTTATTTTATTCCTTTGATTAAACATGTTAAATAAAAGCTTATTTTAAAAAAAATATTTTTTTTACATTACTTTATTTTTTAGTTTTTAGTCCGTTTATAAAAGCGTTGTATATTAAATAGCTTTATTTTATTTTATGTACAAAATTTTGCAATAGATATTAAAATAATTCAACTTGCAATGAAAGAGAACAGAAGACTATGCAAGCAAAATGTTGTTTGCTTACGTTTTGTATAAACATACATATGTACATACATACATATAGCAGCAGTTAATTTCATTTAAAGAAATGGCGTGTCGTCCACTTCCGCTGTAGCATGGTATATATTTAGGCGCAATATTAAAGTTCTTCTGGCGGGGAAACTTCTCGAGTCTTCTAATTGTATCTCCTTGATATGATGCCTACAACGAGGTTCATATCTAGACTAGGTTGATTTCTAGAATTTGCCATAAATAGCTTTGCTCTGGTTTTACGTTCTTTGGCAAATTACGCTCTGTTAGCCATAAATTTTACTAATTTTTGACCGACTTTGAATCAAGACCCCTGGACCATATAGGGAATTCATTTATATTTTAAATTGCATTGTCATCTTGATTGGAACTATGCTGAAAATTTCAAGTCTCTAACTTGTCGGGAAGTTAGTTTAAAATCGATTGGAAATTTCCACGATTTGCGCGGGATGACCAAGTTAAAAAAAAGCTTATAAAAAGTGATACGTGTTTGTGCAACTTTTTGGAAGATACTTTATTTTTTCGCGAGATACTTAGATTTTCCGCATAGTACAAAATTGATACATTACAAAGAGCAAATAGATACATGTGTATGCAGTGGAAGCTTTGATAAATATTAAACGTTTTGGAGTCAAATAAGCTTTATCAATTTACTTTGCTTGCTCTGCGGCTCCAATATAAAATAGAAATAGACTTTCATTACAAATATAGCGGGGCGTATTTATGGTCAAAATAAATTCGACACTGAAGGTAGTCTCACTTTTTTGATATAATTTCCACCGGGTTTAACGTGGATAGTATCACATAATTTTATAATCAACTTTAATAAGTTTTAATTACATATATTTGTCTTCAAGTTTTTCTCACTAAATCTAATATATTTTTCTTCATGTACATCAGTGATGCCCAGAAAAAGCTTTTACTCTGTGCGCGTCCATATAAAAACTACAGAAAGCTTCGAAGAGTTCCGCCCGTTGGCGCTGTTTTTGAGCATCACTGATGTACATACATATATATGTGTATGCATGTGCATTACATGATTTTTTGGTTATTGACAATAATAATAAAATTATAGTTTAAAAAACTAAAACCTCGCTATTATTATTTCCATTCGTATGTAACTAGAGAATAGAAATCGCTGCATCTTTTAGGCGCATCAATATTACATAGTTACATCCCGAGCTAATAAAAGGGAGGTAATAACAAAAAGCAAAGGTATGCAGAGTACGAAAACAAACCGAACGTATCACTACCCATTGCCATAACAAGTACGAAAAGTTTGTGTTCCTTTTCTTATAGGCTGCGTTTCTTTATACATTCCGGATAATCCCATTTCACAGCCGGAATAAACAGAATGCGTTTGAAATATACGTTAACATATCATCAGGAACATTCTAAAGAATAAGTAAACAAAACAGTTTATTCCAAACGTTCAGAATGAATAAAGAAATGCAGCCATAATCAGCGTTGCCAGGTTGACGTTTTTAACGTCATTTGGACGTTTTTTGTGTGTTGTTGACGTTCGGACGTTTTTTGTGCAAAAAATGACGTTTTTTAACTTCCCACTTTTAACTGATTTTCAATTATTTTTTTAATAAATCTTTACAAGCTTTGTTTTTTTTTGCAGCAGCTTCTTCAAAAGGTATTTATCCTTTGGACGCAAATGACTTAAATACGATGCAAACCAAGCGTGCGCGCATTTTTTTTTGGATTCTTGGACTAAGGATCCCGCGTTCAAAGGCTGGTTTTGTAAACACTTGAGGTTACGAGGCTTATTGCAATGTTTGTAATTGGTAGGGATGCAAATTTTGGGGAGTAACATCGATACATCGATGTTTCGATGCATCGGACAAATGAACATCGATGCTAAAATATATCGCCCGAAAAACATCGATATATCGATGGTTTCCGATGTTTCCAAAATTGGTAGGTTGTAGTCACATTGAAACGAAAATTTAATACTTTTCAATTCATACTCTTTGTAATTCAATTAGAAAAATACTTACATATGGATGTATTTCCCTGTATTCCTTTCTATTCCTTTGCCCTTCTTATAAATATAATAAAAATGCATGCCGTCGTAAGTTCGCTGAGCCTAAAGTTCCAAGCGCCAAATTCGTTGAAATTTCAACGGGAACCCGGTCCTTTTTTAAATATTATGTACGCATTTTTAATATCGAAAGATAAGAGTATACACGGAATTTCTGAATTTTCCCCAAAAGAATAAGTAATAAAATTCATGGCCAGTCAAAAAATTTTAGGAGCATAATGGGTAAGTTGAATTCAAGTCTGAATCACACTAAAGTCGATGTTAAAACATCGCTGAAACAGGCATCGATGTATCGTCAATTTAGGAAATTGTAAACATCGATGGCAAACATCGAATTTTGAACCGATATTATTGAAGTTTCAAAAATATCGATGCATCGTTTGCATCCCTAGCAATTGGCCATTAAAAGCCAAATCAGGAGGAGCTCATCTATTGCAAAACGCACGTTCGCAAAAGCACCAAAAAAGCTGTAGCAGCATAAAAAGTTAGAAAAAAGTAGGCGACTTTTTT
>NW_023476157.1:0-3074 GCF_013731165.1 Rhagoletis pomonella
AAAAAATAAAATGAAAATAAAAACTAAGAACTCGGCGGACAGTTTTCATAATGTCTTGAACAATGAAATGCGAATGAGCGAAAATAATTGTCCAATTGTTCACACACATGGCACTAATTAGATTTTTCAATCTTCACATAGTACATTACATAACAGGCAACCCGGTAGTTAGAGCGGTAAGTGAAATTAAGTTTGTCGTCATGGAAATCAATAAGAAAATACCTCCCGATTTACGCTACGATCAATACATATGTACAAGTTTTTCAATAAATAAAAATACATACATATTTAGAATTCATACAAGAGATAGAAAATATATATATGTATATAAATATATATATATATATATATATACAAACATTAAGAGATTTTAACTAAGTATTTTAGAAATATAGTTGATAAATTGATAGATTTCCAATATAAAGATCACAAATATATAAAGATATTGTACATATATATATACTTATATATATATGTATGTATAGTAATGCATATGTTATTAAATGAATACGTACTTATAGTAAATAAAAATCCCATATAATAGAAAATAAGTACATAAATGGGGAAACCTCAGTTTTGAGGTTTCAAAGTTATTAAAGTTTGCTTTCATTTAGAATTGTGAATTAAAAAGCAAAAAGCTCAGCATCTAAGCATACACACATTCGGACATTACCAGAGAGAGTTATTATTATAGGATGCAGTACCCACTTTTACATTGTTCATAAATACATATACGCATATTTATATTAGTTATTCGCAACACATCTGCGCAACCTGCCCTTTTGTTCAACTGATTAAGTTAAGTGACTTTTTGACCAGTTTTGGCTACTTTTCTTTTGTTTATTTAATGTTAGATAATATTTTTTTTATAAAAGTCTAGCACATTATACAACCAGCACCACATAAATTCACATTTCCAGCTTCGTACAAAAATTACGACAATTCAACAAACTTTCCAATTGCTCCCAAAAATTTAAAACTTTGTATTCCGATTTTTTTTTTAATGTAGATATGCAGTTTGCCCATTAAATTTTATTTGGCTAAAATGGTATATGTATTTTTATTTTTTTTGCTGACGGTGTTATGCATTTTCTTGATAATTTCTTTTGTATGGAAGAAAAAGTATTGAAATCGAACGCACGTCCATGGCGTATGACTAACATTCCCATTCCATCTGAATAACTCATACGTCATGTACGCACATTCTATGTTAACTTTTCCGTGATAAATGTTAGATCCAATGGGAATTCGCCATTTTGAATTTTTAAAATCCGACAACAGATTTTTATTTCAGGGACCCCAAGAAGTATCCTTTCATTTCATTTGTTAGGTTTTGTAAATTTTATTAATGATATAATTTTTCACCTTTGTATTGCCCCAATTTTTGGATATACATAGCTCTGTTCCGGTTGACATGCAACGTGCCATATATACGCTACGTAATTATCGTAAACAAAACAAACAATTTTTTTAAAAATCATCCCTTAAAAAAAAACAATTGAATAGATTGGTTTGAAAATAAAGTGACCGTCTTCGAAATATCGATTCTCGAGAAAAAAAATAACGTTACGGTTTTTTAAATACCCATCAATTTTTTTACGAATTATTTCGTTTTCAAAGCACTTTTGTAATACAGATTCGAAAAGAAATTCTAATCCGTATTTCTATAAAATTTTCAAATCATTATTATAAAGTGTTGATTTCGAAAAACACACACCTATTGATTTTCGTGAAAATGTTTTCTATAAAACTGTCACTCATTCCGCAACTTTTAAGCCTAGTACGATAATGCTATAACAAATTGATCTATTTTTTCTAGTTTAAATGAGTTAAAAAAAAATATGAAAACACTACGTTGTAGAGCAAGAGCGTCTCTACATAAATAATTGCGTTGGGAAGTATTACGAAGTATAGTGACGCACTTCGTCGGGTGTGTCGAGGGTATTTGCCCAAACTTCCGCGTCATACAGTGACACCGACTTGAGGAATGTGGTTAAAAGTCGCCTAGTTCTGCATATCCTATTTCAGACCACGTGCATTTTTGTCAAAGCGCCGCATGTTTTTGCTGCTTTTGGTATTCTACGAAGCAAATGTAGCGACTCATTTAACTTTAGAAGTCAAATACAGTGAAACCTCCCTTGGGCGGACACTCACCGTCAATCATTTTTTGTCCGCCCAAGAGAGGTGTCCGCTTAATGGAGGGGAAGCCTATTTTAGAACTTTTTAATGTTTTAATTAATTGAATAGTCACTATTTCTTATTTGAATAAAAGATATTGATATTACATCGTTCAAACAAAAATGTGCATGTATTTTTTTCAAAAGTGCACATTTCATTTATGTGCGTAAGTACATATTAAGTAATAACAAAATAAAAATAAATATTACATTTTAGTCCATAAACTACATAAAATCATGGATTCATTACATAAAAAACTGGGAAATTGTCGATTGACGTAAGTTTTATTTTTAATTTTTTTCAGTGTCAGTACCTTTTTCATCAATAGTTTTCATGTTTTTATCAGTCTCCAAGGGTTTCTGACAATTCAAATAACGAACCTAAACCACTGCGCAAACCAAACTAAATGTGTGCATAACAATCACATTTTGTGCGGGAAGTCCCCTTTTTCCATTTAGTAGTCCGCCTATGAGGAGTTCGCGTCCGCTCAACCGAGGTTTTTGTTTGATTTGTTATGAAAAGAAATCTTAATGTCCGTTGATAAGAGGTTCGCGTCCGCCCAATAGAGTTTTTGTGTCAATTTTATGCAAAATAACTGTCCGCGTCCGGCCAAGAGAGTGTCCGCTTAAGAGAGAGTAATTTGTTCCGAAATTTATACTTAAAACTTGGTATAGGAAAAAATGTCCGCCCAAGGGAGGTGTCCGTTAGGAGAGGTTTCACTGTAGTTTGAATATTTTTTTTATTAAATCTAATGCTTTGTATTACATGCGCTCCACGTTTTTCGTTTTCAATCTCATAAATTGTTTATGACTTGCTAAAATTTCAAAATCGAAAGTTATTAAAACAAGTTCTATGGGACTGAGAAATATTATTTTCTAATTTTAGTCCGTTTATAA
>NW_023476158.1:0-3074 GCF_013731165.1 Rhagoletis pomonella
AATAGTAAGCATAATCGTAATTTCCTCAATAATTCCAGTGCATTCCTTCACAAAAGAAATATAAATGAAAATGATGAAAACGGTGTAAATTTTTATAGGTATAACTCAAAAAATTCAACTAACTTTAATACAGATTACAAAAATCGTAACGACTATCACAGAAATTTTGAAAATAAAAACTTTTATGAAAATATTAACAGCGACTTTACTAAATATAATAACAGAAATAACTATGACAGAGACAATGCCAGTGGGAATGTTCGGGGTGGATCGAGTCGTCAGAGAAACTTCAGATATGCAAACGATTCTGGAAGGTTTTCTAACAATGTAAGATACAATAGGCAGTCCCATGTTGTTCCAATGGAAGTAGACAACATCGAAAATTTTCAGCTTTCTCCTCATCGACCGACTTACCCCTGATAGATTTAACAGTCGAAGGTATTGCAATAAGATGTCTAGTCGATACCGGATCGGCTACCACGTTAGGCGACATTAAAATATTTGGAAATTTTCGTGGCCGTAGAGCATTAGAAAAACCAATCCTTATAAAAACACTTTTTGCATCCGAACTCATATCAGAAGAAGTCATTGTAAATACTCCTGCGGAATTCGAGAGGGAAAACGAAACAATGTCTATTAAACTATTAAATTTAAAAAACAAGCCATTCCATTGCATACTCGGACTAAATATTCTTTCCCCCCCTAAACTTTCTAATTGACTTTTCACAACAAGTAGTACATGTCAACAACAAGTTAATTCCGTTTGCTAATAATAAAGTTGCAAGTTATGTTTCTAATAACGATAAATATTATGCCTTTTGTTCTCAAACTGACACATATCCTGACAACTATTCATTAGATAAAAGCAATTTCAAGATAGATCCATTAATTAGCACTGATTTGAATACCGAAGAACGACGGCTATTAAAATTATTTATATTAAAATACAAAAACATGTTTTTCCAAGAAGGCCAATACCTACCTGCTTTAGAATCTGTTAAACACCAAATCATAACGAAGCCTCATGCTCCTATATACAGTAGAAACTATCGATATCCATATGCACTGGAAGAAGAAATAAATTCCCAGCTGAAGTGTATGTTAGATAACGGTATAATTAGGCCAAGCAAATCTCCTTACAACTCCCCCTTGTGGATCGTGGAGAAAAAATCGAGTTGTGGTAACAAAAAGAAATGGCGTCTGGTAATAGATTATAGAAAATTAAATACCCTTACTATTGACGACAAATTCCCATTGCCAAATATAGAGTCACTCTTTGAAAAGCTAGGGCGAGCACAATATTTCTCCACAATTGACCTTGCAAAAGGATTTCACCAAATTTTGATGGACGAAAGTGACATAGAAAAAACAGCCTTTTCTGGACCAAATGGACATTACGAATTTACGCGCATGCCATTTGGTTTAAAAAACGCACCTGCTACCTTCCAGCGCATGATGAATACGATTTTGAGTGATTATATTAAAAAAATATGCATAATTTATATGGATGACATACTAATATTTTCTACATCTATCACTGAGCATTTTGAGAGTCTAACTAAGATATTTAATCGCTTGTCCGAAAACAATTTAAAAATACAGTACGATAAATGCAAATTCCTATCAAAGCACACAGAATTTCTTGGACATATTATTACACCCGAGGGAATCAAACCAAACCCCGAAAAAATACAGGCCATACAAAAAATAAAATTACCGCGGACTGTAAAAGAAATTCAATCCTTCCTTGGACTGACGGGATACTACTGGAAGTTTATTAGAAATTATTCTGTGATAGCTGCCCCCATAATCAAATATTTGAGGAAAAATGAAAAAATTAATCTAAGGGACAAGGAATATATCGGGGCGTTTGACAAGTTAAAACTTATAATGACATCACCCCCGCTACTAGCATTCCCAGATTTTTTAAAAAAAATTTGCTGTGACAACAGATGCCAGTAATGTCGCGATAGGCGCTGTCTTAAGTCAAAATAACAAGCCAATTTGCTTCGCTAGTCGCACATTAAATGGATCCGAAAAGCGTTACCATACGCTGGAAAAAGAGCTGTTAGCAATAGTATGGGCGGGGCGGAACTTCAGACCTTATTTATTCGGACGCGCATTTGTCATACAAACTGATCATCAACCCTTGAAATGGCTGTATTCCATGAAGGATCCAAGCGCCCGCATTTTAAGGTGGAAAACATTGCTTAGCGAATACGAATTTGAAGTTGAATACATCAAAGGCAAGGAAAATAATGTCGCTGACTTTCTAAGTCGACAAAAAGATATTGATTCAGTAGAAAACGAAGAAAACTATGACATTAAGTCTTTGTTTGAGAATTCGATAGAAACGGTGCATTCAGCATCGGAAAATTTAAATAATCATTTTCTTATCTCTGAATCAATAGTAAACAAGTATTCAACTCAAATACGGCTAGTGAAAAATAAAACAATCGAAAGCGAAATACTATACAACAAATACCAAATAGTTTATATAGCCCAAGCAGATTTACACAAGAATACTTACCTTACGGATCTATTTAGAAAATATGTAAAGAAAGGAACAATAGGAATTCATTCAGAGTTACCTAATAATCTATACAATATTGTTCAAGAAAAATTAATAAGCTTATTTTCGAATGACAGTAAAATTAAATTTACTAAGTGTTATTACAAGGCGTTAGACATGAGAACGGAGGAAGTTTTAGAGGTAGTGGAAAAAATTCATACCGAAGGAAATCATAGGGGAGTGTTAGAAAATTACGAGCAAATTAAATCTAATTATTTTTATCCGAATCTTAAAAAGGTGATCAATAGATTTATTAATACATGCGATGTGTGCAACGAGAACAAATACGCGAGAAAACCGTTGAAAAAACTGTTTAATTACACGGAAACTCCTAGTGGTCCGAACGAAATAGTACACGCTGACGTTTTCTATTGTTTTCACACATGCTTTCTGACGACTATCGACAGGTTCACCAAACTAGCTTCCGTACATAAATTACCCGATAGAAACATGATCACCATAAAAATTAAACTCCAAGAAAGATTGGCTTGGCTAGGAAAAC
>NW_023476159.1:0-3074 GCF_013731165.1 Rhagoletis pomonella
TCAGTCGTTCCCGCATATTAAATAAATGAAACTTTTTTAACAGGTGGCAACTCCTAAAAAAATAGCCTATTAACCAATCTGGCCCATAAGCTATCTGTGTACAAAATATCATGCAAATTCGTGCAGTCGTTTCCGCGTGATGATTTCCCAAACATCCAAACATACAAACATTCACATTTATAATATTTATTAGATTTCAGTGAGATTTTCAGCTGCCCTGTCGATATCATTCTTGGTCCGAATAGAAATTTGCGGGTCAATATGCGAACTGACATTCTTTTTGTATTTTAACCAGTTTGTGTGCTTATTTGTAAGATTTTTTTGTGTTTCTTCATAATTAATAAACATTGATAATGTTATGAGGCAGGGTGTATGATCTGAAGAGAGATCAAATAATGCCTCAGTATTAACTCGGTGTCCCGCAATACCCTTTGTTACACCAAAGTCAATAAGATCGAGTATTTTTTGGGGGTAAGATGGCCAATACGTTAGATGACCAGTACACAAGACGTCAAATCCTCTGTTCTGAATTACTTTATAAAGATTTCTACCCTTTGGTGTAATCAATCTAGATCCCCAGAATGTGTGTTGGCATTGTACTCTCCTGCTACAATAAACTTACTGCCAAACTTTAGGAAAAAGTCATTAAATTGTTTTTTTGTTATGCTTTGACGAGGGGGGCAGTATATAACAGATACAGTAAGGCCACCCAAGTGGTAATCAATGTCTATTGCAGTGTTATGAATGAACTCATTACTTTGGGATTCTAATTCATAGTACTTTATTCTGTTACGAATGAGAATAGCTGTTCCACCTCGGGCTTTACCTTGTGGATGTTTAGTATCATAGAATTTGTACCCATTAATTTGAAAGTTATTAAATTGCGTAAGGTGGGTTTCAGATACAAGCAAAACGTCTATATGATATCGCTGTAGGAAGATTTCTAGTTCATTTTTATGCTGGGTTATCCCGCTCGCATTCCAAAAAACATATTTTGAGATTATTCATGGTATAGCTTAAATGGTTTGAAGTAATAGATTTTAATTTTTAATCAAATCTTTGCTCCTGCATAACTTTCATAAAGTTGTTTATAGTAGCTTCTAGGTTACTACTATTCTGACCAAAAAGTGGTTGCGTGGGAGGAGCCTTGCTGTTTATTTTTAGCGGTGGGCAAGTTTCTTTCTTCAAAGTAAATGTTGTCTGAGCACGCTTGCTTTCGTTAACCTTTATCCTCCAAGAACCTAGCCATAGCTCTAACTTTTTCAAATATTCTTGCAACTATTCTGAGCTATTGCTTAGGATATCTGTGTCATCAATAAAAGTTGAAAAGGTTAGACTATCATCAATTGGCAAATCAAGAGTGTATATTACGTACAATATGGGTCCTAGAACATTGCCTTGAGGAGCACCTGCATATCGAGCCCTAACCGCCAAATTAACGTAAGCGACATTTTTTTCAAAATTTTCTTTTGGATGCAGAAATATTCCTAGAGCATTTAGGTGCATTTCTGCATCAAAAGGAAAATTTTGAAAAAAATGTCGCTTACGTTATTTTGGCGGTTAGGGCTCGATATATTGGGTGACTTTCCGTTCTAAAGGAATTCTGCCTAACTCTGAAGTTTCTCCCCGCCAGAAAGCTTTCCAGAATAGCATGCGTATTTGCAGGGAGTGAAACCTTTAGTTTGTATATAAGGCCATCATGCCAGACTTTGTCAAAAGCTTGAGAGATGTCCAGAAATACACCGGTGCAGTATTGCTTCCCTTCGAAGGCTTCTCTAATACAAGAAACAATTCTATGAACTTGTTCTACAGTGCCAAGTTTTTCACGAAAACCAAACTGATGTGGTGGTATTATTTGGTTACTTGTTAATGAAGGTTGTATTTTTTTCAATAGAAGTTTTTCAATATTTTGGAAAATACAGAAATCAAGCTAATCGGCCGATATGAACTTACTACCATCGGATCTTTGCCTGGCTTTGGCGACATAATTATTTCCGAAAGTTTCCATAAGTCGGGGAAGTGCCCCAACTTAAACGTGTTATTGAAAATAGGTAACAAAAAATGTACGGCAGTTTGTGGAAGCTCCTTTATCATTTCACCTGTAATCCTATCGTAACCAGGCGCTATATTCTTCTGAATATCATGAACAATGGTGTTAATTAAATCTTTCTTTTTAACCCGAAGCGGATTTGTGGTAAGGCTACTGGGGGGTATTGAAATATTGGAAGGATGAGAGCCTTCATTGGGTCTAAAGACTTGCGAAAGATGACAGGCGAAAGCGTTTGCGTTATCCTCATCATTCCTCGCCCAGCTTCCGTTCTGAGTACATAATGGTGCTTCTCGAAGAACGGGCCTCTTCGCATGCTTCAGTGTTCACCAAAGGGAGTAGTCGGTCTGTTTCGAAGCAGACAAGGACTGAAGGATCGACTGCGTACTTCTTTCTTTTTCCGCCTGCAACAAAATACGTAATTCCTTTGTACACGCATTCAGCTCCTGTTTAAACTTAGGAGAGCGAATTATTTGCCATTCCCTTCTTAATTTGCTCTTATTACTTATTAAGTTGGGAATGTTTGGTGTGTGCAGGCCAGGGCAGTAAGAACTGCGATGTTTAATAGAAGTTCTGCGGCCTTATCTATTACTAGCTTATACCCGCGGGTTTCACCCCGCGCTTTTATACAAATAGGAAAAATAATTTCATGATGTTAGATTTTATTTCTGTACCCATTTCGTTATAGCTCGTTATTTTCTAAGCGAGTTAAGGTATTTAGGCCGTTTAAAACTATGAAATTATAAAATCTCCTCTCTCCTCCCTCTAAGTTTACCTTAAAAGGTTTTCAGGTATACGACGCGTGAACGTGAAACCTTCTTGAAGGTGCCACGGCGAGTTCTAATATTTCCAACTCAAATTTAGTAACCTGGCCTTGATAAAATACCACTTCTCATTACTGTAGCAAATGCCTCAAGAGAGCTTTAGATTATAAGGAACCCGGCTCTCCCTTTTCCATTTAATGAAATTTATTCTGTCTACCACAAACACTTCCAGGGATATGTGGCAAGAAAAAGTCAATTTGTAC
>NW_023476160.1:0-3074 GCF_013731165.1 Rhagoletis pomonella
TCTCTACACATTTCATTAAATATTTTTATGCAAGAGAATTCACAACACAGTCGGCAAAAAAAAAAATTAAATTATTGGGATATTTAGCAACTATAAGCTTACACTGAGTTATAGTAAAATTGAATTAGCTATAAAACTGCTTACACAAAATTTGTATAGGAATTCGAATTAAAAAGCTTGAATTTTTAATTATTTTATTGTTTTTTATGTTTTCTACAACTTTTATAAAAAATGAATAGACACTAAATAAACAAAAAAAATAGTCCAAAGTGCTAAAAATGTTGTGCTTTCATTTTGAGCAGTACTATATTCGTTTTCTTATAATATGGTAGAATGTTAGGGCGGTATCATCACTTGCGAAGCGAATGATTTTGGCGAAGCGAACGGTTTGGCGAAGCGAATTAAAGGGCAGAGAAGGCATTAAAAGTGTTCGCGTTGCAAAGAACCTTCACAAGCTGGTAAAAAAGAACACTCTTAATGCATATTTAAGTTGCGTCCGCCAATCCATTCGCTTCGCCAAACCGTTCGCTTCGCAAGTGATAACATCGCCCTTAATAATTTCCCTTATCCGGATTTTGATATGAGCCTCCGTATTTGATCTCAGTTGAACTTTATAAGTATGAGTTGTCAATTTTAACGAATATCTTTTATTTCGTTTGTTTTGTAGTATTATAAATGTATTTTTATAGCCAATTTCATTTCTTTGCACATCAAAAGGGACAAACTAAATCCGAATTTATTTTTGCCACATTAAAAATAAATTCAGATTTTGCTTGTCGATATTCAAGGGGTTGCAAGTGTATGTATATAAGTTATATAATTCAGACGCATAAATTAATAAGTTTGATTTATTATTATAAGAAGTTCTTTTTGAGGCACTCAAATTAAAAAAAATTGTACAATCTCTTTAATTTACAAAGTAATTTATAAATTTTATAAATTTATTAATTATTTAATTTTCAAGCAATTGAGCGTTTCAATTCAAAACCTTTCACGACGATAGTTCTATCGGTAATATCGATGTTTTCAACTATCGTTTCGAAAACAATCGAGTGGCGGTACTATCTATAGTATACCAGCTCTACTAGTTCTCAACTTAAACTCCACTGTAATTACCCAATTGGTCTCAAACATATCATTAAAATACTGAAATTGAAATAGTAAAATACCTTATACCTTTTTGATTGAAACGACATACACAGATGAATTTGAATATTAATTTTCCATTTTATTACTCCTTTTGTATTATGTAGTTCAGGCTTTCCTAAAGTGGGTGCCGCTAGTGGCTAGGGTATACTAGTGGGGCGGGCAAATTCTTAAAACCTCCCAACCACAACACAAATGGCTTGCAGTAAAGCGATATTTCGCTTGGTTTTTCAAGCCGCTTGGTGGTGTATTTCGCTCTTAAGCGTAGTTCCCCAGTACGTTTCGTCAACGGAAAATTAAGTCTGAAAATTTTCAGAAAAATAGCCGAAAACGTACCCGTTTCCATCCGTTGTCGGTACTTTTGTAGACCTAATCCGCGTTTCATCCACTTTTCTTTCCGTTTTCGGATTAATTTCCGGAATTTTTGATTGCTGGGCTGTTTTCGTAACAAGCGCAGCAGCTTCACGCACGTGTATATGTTACTTATTCTTTGGAACTTCACAATCATACTGTGAAAGAGCGAAAAACACGATTTTAGAGATAGTCGAGAACGATCTTATAAAAAAATTGAAAACATGTTAATTTTTTAGTTTGCAACTTGAAGTACCGACGTAGTGGGACTTAATGTTCTTCTCGTGTTAGTGAAGTACCCATTCGCAATGCAGATCGCAGAAGAACTTTTGATGAGCGAAGTGCTTGAGACTTACACCACTAGCGACGAAATATTTAAAGCTAAAGACAAATTTGTATAGAAAAATGGTTTGAAATGGAGCGGATATTTGCAGTGATGGAACAGGAGCGATGTCTAGGATGAAGCAAGAGGCAGGAAACGCCACGAGAAGTCACTGTATGGACCCTCGGTATACTCTGGCGACTAGGAAGATGCCGCCAAGGAAGAGGCCTGCGAAATTAAAATACATCTTTGGTTTTTTTCTAGCACGTCGAGCTTTGTTTTATTGGTGACATGTATATTTTAGAAAGTCTAGCAATTTGGATGAAAACTCCATAAATAAACAAAGTAAATCAGAAAAACGTATGTAACTTCGAAGTTAACGTTAAGAAAATTGATAAAAGTTATTTTCTTAGTGTTAACGCGCATTACCAGTGTTAACTTGGAAGGTTTAGAAAAAAACCATTGTCGAATATTTTCCTAACATTGACTCTGAGGATGTCTACAGCTTGCTTTCACTAGCGGTGAAGTTCAGGTGGCCATCAGGAAGGCGAAGGCCTCCAAAACCATGGGTCCCGACGGAATATGCATGTACACATACTTTTTTTGGCCACATAAATTTAAAACTGCCCCTAGCCCTTTTTTTTAGCCCTTTGGAGAATTTCTTTATACTTGTCATGAAAAAGTTGTATATGCTTAATTTGATCTAATCTTTTCAATTAAGTCAGAGATGAGTTTTTAACCAAAGAAAGACTGATATATATACATATATGTATGTATTGTATGTTCCTTACGTTTTTATACATACATCCTGTAAAAGTGTTAGGGCTGTTAACTTATCTATTAACGATTTAACTATAGTTTAAAATAGATAAATTTACGGCCCTTAATATGCTTAATTTGTTAAATGGCCCATTAAGTCGATTGACCGTGTATGTTCTTGCGGTGTGATAGTACCAGCTGCTGGTGCGACTTCAAAAACTATTTGAAAATTTTATGATTGTAGCAGCATGCTGGTGTCGTGAGTGGCGAAATTAGCTAAATTTTCTAAGTAAAAAGTATTTTGGCGAAAATTTCTTGCACTATATGAGTCAAAGCCGTGCTTGTGAAAGATGAAGTACTCGATATTGGAGTTGTGAATTAAAAAAAAAAATATGGTAGAAAAATTATGAAATTTCGGCTCTAATCATTTCGATCATTCCTCGACCTCATTTGTAAAGAAATAAATATTGTACCAGCATGCTGGTAAGTTATATGC
>NW_023476161.1:0-3074 GCF_013731165.1 Rhagoletis pomonella
TTAGACATAGCCGGAAAATAAAATTTTTCAAGGATTTGTTCCCTATTTTCGCGAGCATTACGATGAGCACGTCTATGCTCGTGTTCGATTATGCTAAATACACTATCAGCAATCGTAACATCCTCCACTATGCGCTGCGTGATTCTAATTTTGTATCTGCTGAAATTATTAACATAAGCCCTTTGCAATGCATGGATCGAATCTTCTGGTATTTTAATGCCGTTTATCACATTTGGATTTAGATTTTTCTTTAGGACAGGCACCAGACATTCGCAATTTAATACGGGCATAGTAATAAAGAACCTTTTGTAGCCCATATGAGGTTCTTCACTACACTCGCAACTCGCCCCCTGTCTTAGGATTATTTGGTTCCTAAACGCATTTATGGGTACCTCTACGTGTGGAATGAGGTCTGAACCATCTTGCTCGGCTCGCGTCAGCTACAGTACACGGCGGCTCAGCGACGATTGAATCTGTGAGTGCATTCACTTCCGTCTTGAGACGGGAGAGTAATATAAAAAAAAACTTTTTAATATACAACGCTTTTATAAATGGACTAAAAAGTAGAAAATAATATTTCTCAGTCCCATAGAATTTGTTTTGATAACTTTTGATTTTGAAATTTTAGCAAAAGTCATTATAAACAATCTATGAAATTGAAAATGAAAAACGTGGAACGCATGCAATACAAAGCATTCGATTTAATTGACAATAGTCAAACTACATAACGTAGACCTAAAATTTCTACAGCGAAAGTAGAACTTTGAAATCGATTTTAAGCGGTCGTTATTCATATACCCACATACATACATACATAGATGACTTTTCATATCAATTCAAGTGTATTACATGCGCCCCACGCTTTTCATTTTCAATTTCATAGATTTTTTATAATGACTTGCTAAAATTTCAAAATCAAAAGTTATCAAAGCAAATTCAATGGACTGAGAAATATTATTTTCTACTTTTTAGTCCATTTATAAAAGCGTTGTATATTAAAATGTTTTTTTTTATATTATTTATTTTCTACTTTTTAGTCCTGTCTGAATAAAATTTTGCAATAGATATTAAAATAATTCAACGATATTAATAGAAAGGTGCACACACATGCATTTACATATGTATGTACATACAAACGAGCACCAATTAATTTTATTTAAAGAAATGGCGTGTCGTCTATTCCCGCTGTGGCAAACGTAGTACATAGGGCGACATCTAGATGTCATATACCTCGCCCTATTCACTACAGCTGTCGCCCTATGCACTATGCTTTTTTATAGGAACTTTTCAAAGCTTTGCCATGGTGTCGGACACACAGCATTGAAAGTTTCTGGATCCACAACATTGAAAGTTTCTGGACTCACAACATTGCAAGTTGATAAAAGCGTTGTAAAATGAAGACCAAGGTAAATTTAAACACTTTACTTATATATATAAGGGCAAATGTGAAGGGGAATATGTAGCTGAAAAAAATGATGAACATAAAAGTAAAGACAAAGAGGAGGATGTGGATACAGGCAAAGATGAAGATAGGGGAAGAAAGATTAAAATATAGGTATGTAATCAAAGAGGAGACACAGAGATTTTCGGGATTCTCGAAACCTCTCGATAAAATAATCGTTCTTTTAACGGTTTTGTTATCGATATTTATCGATTTTGTTATCGATATTTACCGATTTTGTTATCGATAATTATCGATTTTGTTATCGATTCTTATCGATTTTGTTATCGATATTTATCAACTTTGTTAGCGATATTTATCAATTTTGTTACCGATTTTGTTATCGATATTTATACGATTTTGTTTTCGATGGTTATCGATTTTGTTATAGATATTTATCGATTTTGTTATCGGTATTTTTATCGATTTAGCTACCAATGGTATTATCGATGTTGCTATTGAAATTTTTATCGAATTTGTCATCGATTTTGTTATCGGTATTTTGATGGACGTTATAATCGATTTTGTTATCGATAGAGTATAAAGATAAAAATAAAGATAATGGAAAAATAGAATAACATGAATGTTATTAAAACGAACAGTGGTAGAGGTAGATCTACATTTATAGAAAAAAAGCGAAAAGATATAACCTTAAGCAAAAGCAGATGTGTGTATGTATAGATAGATAAGTAACGTAAGTTTCACTTCTACAGTGTGGCCCAGGCGCACTTACTTTTTTTATTTTAATCTTCAATCGTAACCGTTTTTTAGGCTTGCACAAGATTATTTATAGAATAAGAAATCGTATAAAACTCTTCGTCAACGTGAAAAATTTTAAACAATGTAGATACTATCAGGCCATTCTGAACAGGAATTCCCTGGGAGTTTGCTCTCTTTTCCATTTCCTCCTATCACGAATAAAAATTCCCTGCGGATTTTTTATACTAAACGGCGGAGTTGAGCTGTCAAAAAAGTATCAAACAGCTCTTGCGAAGTTTGAATTTTCTCCTTCCAAATTTTCAGGGAAAATGCTACTTCCTGGGAGTTCGTTATTGGAGGATTTTTTTCTCGGGAGAAACAAATTCCCGGAAATCAAACTCCCTGGGAGTATTCAGAATTGGGCTGTATAAATGTATGTATGTATGTCAAATCGAACTTTCTGATACTACTACCGGTACGCACGGTGCATAGGCGACTGGCTGAGTTAGTGGGATCGTCGGTTCGAAGCCTACTGAAAGAAGTCTGATGAGGAAATGTGGTGATTTCCGAAATATCTATCACTTCTACAATTTTTTCAAATTATTGTTGCTTTTCCACAATAAATTTTCATTAAAAACGGCCTCGAGCTCTATAAAAATTGTTGAATATAATTGTTATAAGGACAAAAAATAACAAAATCAAATAGCTTAAGGACGAGCACACCTAAAAGTTAAACATTCTAAAAATAGAATTATTAGCAAAACCAACAATATCAACAACCACATGATCAAGTAAATTGCAGCGGAATAGCTGCGCTTGATTGTGTTGGCATATCAAAAATGAAAACAGTGGAAAAAAGCAAACGATAATTTACAAGGCGTACTTAGCACGGTGCATAGGCAACTGGCTGAGTCAGTGGGATCGTCGGTTCGAA
>NW_023476162.1:0-3073 GCF_013731165.1 Rhagoletis pomonella
GTAGCTTTTGCTTCATGCAGCAAATCGTCGACTCGTGGAAGCGGATACCGATCTGGCTTGGTTAAGGCGTTTAGTTCTCGGTAGTCGATGCAAACTCGGATGTCGCCTGACTTTTTGGGCACGATAACCACAGGAGCTGCCCATGGCGATTCGCACTCTACGATGACACCAACTCTTAACATTTCATCTATTTCCTTTCTTAACAGGATCTTTCGTTGCGGTGATAATCGATACGGTGGCAAGGCGATTGGAAGATGCTCGCCCGTGTCGATGCTGTGTACGGCAAATGGGGTTGCGCATGTTGCTTCTTCGAAAACTGCCTTATGGTGTAATAATAATGAATCCAACTCTGCACGCTGCTGCATCGTTATCTCGCCACCAACCATCTGACGTGGCGGACTCAAATCAAGAGAGTATAACGGTAAGAAGTTTTCCTGGCAAAACTTTTCATAGGCGGTCATCTTTTCCTTTATTGGCGGTGCAAACAGGTGCGGTGTGTTTTCAGGTGTACGTTCACCAGCTGGGAGTGAATCTTTAAAAATCTTCTGCACAGAGTGTGGTGAATAATCGTTGGCATGTGAGCGTTTTATCCTTACTGCTGGTCCATAGTTTGCGTCTGGACACACTTCTGGAGGATCAGCCTCGTCGATTTTAGTGTTACGATTTTTAATGTAGCGTACGAAGTTGGAATATTCGTTTATGGCCTTAGTTTGAGGTGATTGTCTATATGTAGTTACCACATGCGCACCTGCTATATCTATAGCAAAGGGTATACCACTCACACTTGGCACAGCGAAATCATGTCGTATTTTGGGCTCATCCTCGAAATGCCAATAGCGTTGTGCCATATTCAGCACGATGCCCGCTTGTTCCAGAAAGTCAGCTCCAATTAGGGTACGATTTCTTGTAGCCTTCGGAAGTGATATCATACGTATTTTCCGAACCCTGTTGCCGATAGTTATGTCGCAAATGGTCGATAACACTTTTTGCGAGGTAGTGCTTCCATCTGCCAATGTAACGTCAGCGAAAACATCTTGGAAAACACAACCTTTGCTTGATAGTACCTTTTTTAGGTTAGCGCTGGCAACAGAAGTTTTTGCGCCAGTGTCGAAGAGAGCTTCTCCTTTCATCCCAAACATCTCGATGTGAACCAGTGGGCAACACCGTCCAACAATGGTGGTATGTACGGTGTTAAATGCTAGATACTGAGGGCACTCTTTACTGTGACCGCTACATTTTGGGCAATTCGCACGATACACCCCAGGGGCGCCACAGCCGTAACATGAAAACGCAGGTGTGCGTTTGATTTGCGGCGCTGCTCCGCTTGAACTTGCCACTGTAGATTGCTGCTGTGCCTGCTGCTCCTTCTTCTTCTTTAAACACACATCAACTGTATGACCGCGTAATCGGCAGAAAGAGCACCTTTTTGGCCCATCCGCGCGTTCCGCTTTCTCACTTGGTGCCGTCGGAAGTTGATTGTATTCAGCGAGAAATAATTCCGCATCTCGGCAACGCGGTATGAGCTCGTCGAATGTTGAAAATGCGTCACGATGCACTCGATCTCTAATTTTCACGGATAGGAGGCCGTATAACATATTTAGCTGCACTGCCCCGTTAACACTATCTTTAAGTTGGGAGAACAACAGCCGCTTTTTACAAATGAAGCTATCGGTAGGTTCACGCACGTGTTGCTTATGCTCAAAAATGTTCAAATAGATCTTCCAGTCGGGCGTCGGTGGAGAAAACGTTGATCGAATCAATTGCATGGCATCGTCGAATGTTGAGATAGATTCTTTTACCCCTATCCACCATGTCGCTGCATAATCTTCCAGCAATAGTGGCATACCACGCAACGCATCGACATCAGAAATCTTCTCGATATCTTTAAAAACTGTAATAGCAGCAACAAATTCTTCTACCGCTGCTGGATCCCGTTGTCCTCTAAAGCGTGATTTGCAATTCGTAAAAGAACCGCTTTTGCCGCCGCTTGAAATCGCCTCCAATATTTGTGAAAATTGTTCGGGTGAAAATGTCGCCATTTTGTGCACGCTAGCGTTGTCGTCGTCGTCGTCGTGATTCGAGGCCACTAAGTTGGGCGCCAATGAAATGTTGTACTTGCTTTTCCTTAGATTGTAGTGCATAGGATTGGCTAAGCCAACGAATTCTAATAATTTTTGGTAGCGACCGTAACCACTCCTTTATATGGACCTGTCCGATAATCCAGACGAGAGTCGCATACAAAATTGCAGTGCTTCGATTAAAATAAACGCGTGTTCTTGTATTTTCTTTTATTTGCTTTATTAAGGCCAGTTGTCCAAAGCAGTATTGGACGAACTAGCGCGTACGAATGCAAAATGAAAATGAGCGCAGTTTCAATGCTTACATGAATATTTATAGGCAATCATGACAATGCAGAACGTCAGTGATGCATTTTTTGCGTACCCAAATGCACAGCACAGGGTTGTATTTTCGACAGGACATTACAGTGAGTCCACATGTATATCAGATAACATAACATTTATGGTATAACATAAAACAATGAAGTAGATTAATATGTAAAAAAACGATGGTTGTTACAACCATCAATACAGCGATCAAGGATCACACAAGATATTACAACGATCAGGGAGACACTAATGATATATTAACAACCATCAATACAACTTTCAAAGAGCACACAAGATATTAAATACAGCGATCAAGGAGCACACAAGATATTGACATGAAAATATGAATGTAAGTAGAAAGTTTAGCAGCTAACTATATTAATAAAGGTTTAAAATCAATTAGATAAATCTGAGAAATCCCATTCGAGATTTTAGAAAAAAGTAGGGTTTGAGTCGGAGATTTCCTAAAAACAGAACAATGTCGATGGACGCCCAGCCTCTCCAAGCCCTTCTAAATACTGTAATCCGTACGGCAACCGAGCATTCCAGACAGGAATTTCAGACCCGTATAGACGAACTTACAAATAGATTAGCTAGAATCGAGACCCCAACTCAAGTGGTTCAGTATGAGCCGGTTACAATTGAACCAAATGTATTGTGTGACGAATCCTTAGACCTGGTAAAGA
>NW_023476163.1:0-3073 GCF_013731165.1 Rhagoletis pomonella
GGAAGGGTTCGGATTTGCCTCATTTTAGCCCCTCGCTCGCTCGTTAGTTTGCTCTGAACCAGTGTGTCCAGATTGTTAAAAAAAGCGCAATTTCTGAAAAAAAATCGCCAATTTTCTTTTAATAAAATTCATGAAATCGATTTAACAAATATTTTATTTTAAAAATGAGATCTTGCTATAATATAATCTTTAAAACCAAAAACGAATATAATACCTTCAGAGGGTAATAATAAATAACACAAATCACTTTTATAATAGAGATGTACAAACAATTTTTGATTTTAAATACGCATACTTTTAAAAAATATTTGTTTGAACACATTTTGCAATAGCACTGCGCAATTATTAAACTTATTATAACTCATATTAATTGATTACTCGCAGAGTCCACTTTTAAGCGCTCGGCGCTAAAAAAAAAAAATTAAAACCTTATAAGGCGAGATCAGCTATTTGTAAAATTTTTTTAAAATCACCTATAGTGTATGAATCATTTGCATTTCTGTTGTTGTCATATATTGAGCTATTCAACCTTGATAACGTACTTTTGATATTAGAAACGTTTTTCAGCAGAAACTATTAGCCTTCATATAACACTTTATTCGAACTGTTGAATTAAGGCTTTCCAACCTCATCCTATTTCGAACCTTAGTTTTTGTTGAATTCGTTACGGAAAAAACGCGCTCAACAAAAGCATGTGAGTGCGGCAAGGATAATAATATGAAGGCTACTTTACTTATATTTCCAAACATTTTATTGCCTGTTGCGGTTTTCACTCCGTAAGCAATTATCCAAAATTCTTCAGAGTCGGATTGAATGGTTCTCAAAAAAATTATTCCATGGGAAAGTTAAGGATTTAAATATTCAGTTTCCGCTGCTTTTCTTTCCTTCAAAGTCAAATAGTGAATTGGCAGGTCCCTGAAACTCGCCCTCTTGTGATTCACACGCTTTTCTGGTGACAAAATCAAAGCTGTTTTAAAGTATTTAATTGACTAGATAATTGTTTCAAAAGTTCTTCGATTAGGGTGATTAAAAATTTTTCACAGTTTTTAATATGCTTCTTAAGTCAAGTTTATCACGCAGTTCATTAGCCTCTTCTGTAAAATCGTGGAAAACTAAGTTTTGTATATTTTTATAATTGGAAAAAATTTAGTTGAATGGAAAAAATCGCCAACGGTGATTTCCTAAATTTTTGCGCGCAAATATCCAAAAAAAAATCGCCAAAATGGCGCGAAATCGCCAAATCTGGACACTCTGCTCTGAACCAGGGATGATAAATGAGTTTTTTAACTTTGTACCAAATGACTAAAAAAAGTGTACTAAATAAGCCGAAAAAGTACTAACATTTAAAACAATATACATACATAGTTACATATACATATGTTTTTAGATTTTCTGTATAAAAATCATGATATAAAACGTAAGTGCAAATGAATTGTTTGAAAAGACAACCAAAACGCCAAGTTAATCAACAAAAGTATACAAGTTATACTTATTAAGTGCCAGTAATACAAAAATTTTCAAAAAAACCGTTGCATTTAGCGGAATGGAAGTTTTACAAAAATATTTTGCTAAAAATTTCCTTTTATAGAAATAAACAATTTAATAGCAGTGTTCTCGTACCTAAAATCTTGCGAAGTGGGGGAAATCGAGAGCGCTGCTGGAAAAAATGTACCTGCGAAAACTTACAAGTAAAAATGTCTGCTGATCACAGACATGTGTTCGTGAATAAACAAATGAGAGGAAGATAAGTTTAGTTTAGTTAATTTGCTATTAATCTATAATTTTCAAATTTTAGTGTGTCAACTATGGCTGCCGTATAATTTTTTTCAATTGTACCATATTTTTCCCAGAAATATACCAAAATAGATAATAATACTGAAAGTTTCTGACCGAATTTGTCAGTTGATCGTTAAAAAGAAAATGGGATAATTTTAAAGGCACATTTGTAGCTATGTCTACTTAATTTTTGTGAAACAAGGAAGGGTGCTTGGAGGAGATTCTTTTATTTTTGAATGCGTCATGATGTGGCATCAAAAATATTTGTTAGAAAAAAAACTTATTCATTCTGAGATATTTCAATTATGTATATCTTAAAAATATATACAAAAGTATTCAATAGTAAAAAAATTCCAAATCGGGGACAATGCACCAAGCGGATAATAAATTACCAAATGGACCACCTATTGCAACTGTGAAAGTGATCAGCTGTTTCGAAGATTGCAAGTTATTGCAAATTTTTCAAACTGCTCAGAATTTTTGCAGCTGGATAATTTTGTGTGGAGAATACAAAAATACTCCTACCAAATTTAACTCTCAGAAAGTCAGAATGGCGTAAGTTGCAAGTTTTTACTGGTTTTGCGTTCAATAACTTTTTCTGATAATTTAGTTTTCCCTTCAATTTTACTCGCTATGATTCTTTTATTCTCTCGCCGCTAGTACTTAGTGGAAAATTGTATGAAAAGACCTATTATGACGGCCACTTTTTTTTGATGTAAAAATGAGTTTCGTTTTTAATAAACACCACGTATTTACTTAAATAAGGTAGCAAAAGATTACTATATTTTTGTGCACAAAAATTCAAATCTCCAAGTAAATAGAGTGTGGTATTTCGACATAATTGCGGTGCAGTACCGTATCTTGACAAAAATGTATCAAAAATGTCGATTTAGTACCAATGTACTTTTGGCTTTCAAAATGTACCAAAAAAGTACAATTGTGCCATTAATTTCATCACTGCTCTGAACTTGCGTAACTCACGAGCAACGAGTAAGTACGAGCGCACGCGCTGAGCAGCATGGATAACTAGATATGAAACTCTTTTTCTCGTGAGAGCGCTGTCAAAGTGTGTATTTTTTATAACATTCTCCAGTAGAGCCCCTGTGACGAAAACATGTATGGGCATTTATAGAGAAATTTATGGAGAAACTTTTGATTAAACACAACGAACAAAAGTTACAATATTCTTCATATCTATTTAATATTTCACTGTTTATATTGCCAGGAAAATTGCGTTTAGTTACAAATACTGTTTTATAGTAATATTAAAAAATGCGGAAAGAATAAATCCTCTGAA
>NW_023476164.1:0-3073 GCF_013731165.1 Rhagoletis pomonella
CTGCATGCCTTTGTAGAGCTATAAAAAACCTATCGATTAATGAAACACAAAACTACGATACAATTAAATCGTAAATTGGACCAAAATAATCGATTAATTTAATCAAATAATTAATCGCTGCCATCCCCAATCATCGGTTTAGTTAAAAAATATAAACTTTCGACTGGTGTTGCCACCTGTTTAAAATTTAGTGACTTGAATATATGTATGTATATGTTGTGTGAAATGTTCAGAGAATGAAATGCACTTAATTTTGGAGAGGCTTGCCAACTCTCTAAAAATTTTAGTCTGTATGTATGTATTTATAAAGTAAAGTTGCTTACGTAACACTAGGCGTAACTCTATAATAGTAAATTGAAAAAATTTGCCAAATAAAAAATTTATTTTTAAAAGATTTTATATAGGAAACTTTTTTTATTTCTTTAATTTTGATCATTGCATTACAATTGAAATGGTAGCCCATTGGTTCACAATTGTATCAACAAACAATTTTGTATGTAGGTTATATTGCGTTGTAAACTCTTAGCGGTTATGATTAAATTTTGATAAGAAATACAAAATTGAGAATATTTGCCGTTTACAGTACGTAAAACTCTCATTCGGAGATACAAGGACTGAGCTGTACAGGGGTTTAAGTCAAATTACTACCGCTAAATCAATCAACAGAAATCCTGACCTCATTCCCATCTTCATCCCTGGCGAATCACCAGAATAAGGACAATTCTTAATGGATGCCCACAAACGCAAAGATTAGACCATTAAAGGATTTCATCTCAAATTATAATCTATGTACACTGGACATTTGTGGACCAATGATACTCACACATTTTGGACTTGCCACCAACTATGCGCTACAGATTCACCATCGAACCAGATAATTTTTCTTGGCAGCGAATTATTCAAATTTATGTCGTTGGCAACTCTGATGCTATGAAACGCCAGATCATTGGAAAATTGCAAGAACTTCGTCAAGGATATATGTAAATGATGATGAAGATATGGGCATATCTGAGAAATAGTCAACAAAAAACAGAAAAATCTTTTGATTATTATCATCATCTCAAAATCGCTTCCGTTAAGAGTAACGTCACGTCATGTCACTGGAAGTCATGAACGTGACTTGTTGGTGGAAATATTGGAGCGAAATGTTAAAAAATGACCTTCGGCGGAACGAACAGGTCTGCTAGTTTATAATAGATTTCAAATCGTTGAAATCAGAACCGATCCTTCCGTTCAGGTTTTTTAAATATTCTACTTTGTATATTTCGATTAAAATTAAACTGGCCTTGGTGTAAAATTAAACTCTAAATAGCCAGAGCGTTAAGAATTCAAGAGCATTAACCTAAATTATTTTAAGAACTGTATACTTACATAATTTAAACTCAACGAAAGGGAATTGCGATTTCTTTTTTGTGAAGGCGATAACCAAATTGCAAAGAATTTGCATAATTTACGCAAATAAAAAAACAAAAAATATTTTATTTAATAGCCACCAAGGCTTTAAAATTGTCTGTTTAAAGTTTACTAATGAATAGCGTACTTCTGAAAATGCTTAGCAGCCTACTTTATTGCACTTTCATTTACATTTCAAAGTTTAATATTTAAAGCGAAATGCACTAAATTGTAGCAGGTATCGCAAGCTTGCAAGGCCGTTTGTACTTACTCATTTATTTTATTTATAAACTGAGATACAAGGTGGTATATCGCTACCTAAAGGTGAAAAGGTGCCAAATCCACTTTTCTTCAAAATTTAGTTTTTAATGCAGAATGACAGACAATGCCAAACGACGCCGATTTTTCGTCTATACTGAACCATTTCAAAAAAGGGACTTAGCGCCTTTTCGCGTTTAGGTAACGATATTTGGCTCTTGAATAATATATGTTTGTACATGTATATGTATGTATCTGCCTGTGCTGCCTTTTTTGGTAATATGTCAATTGTGAACTACCGTATATCGAAACATTGGCTGATAAGATAAAAGTTTGGTAATTAAAAATTATTACATCTGCAAATAAAGAAAAAGTTAATTGCTTTGAGCGGAATGCATAGTGCTTTTTATACCCAATGGTATGATGTTTGTAAATATAAAAGAAGAGGTAGACGGACAAGAAACTCTGCCAAACTGATCAAAACACCAAAGCTGAGTCAATTTAGCCATATATGTCTCTCAGAACGCAAAGTAGTCGCTCAGTTATCTAGATTGCCGTATTGTACGCGGGTGTATGTATGTACATACAGTGGCGAAAATGTAAAGAGTGAAGGGACAATTAAACAAGTTTTGGCTATTTTTCTTTGTTCAAAAAATTTTAATTATTTTTTTTTTATGAAAATGTAGCTTATTACTATCTAAAAAAATCATGTAAATAAAAATTTAAAACTTTGTAGAACATTTATAAAAAATCAACGAATTTTAACAAATGTACATCAAAACCTTAAACTTTTTAATCAGATTTTTTAGAATTCTTTTAAGTATGCAGTTTTGTAATTTCGTAAATTTAAATAAATTAAAATTCAAGGTTCAAGTAGCTACACTCAAAAAAAGTTAAACTAAATATATTTCTCTCAACACATAATTTGGTACTCATAACCAAATAATGCAACTATAACTAAATCATGTGTTGAGAAAAATATACTTGGTTTAAGTAACTGAACTCTTTTCGGAGATCACCACATCTCCTCATCAGACTTCTTTTATTCTAGACTTCAGCAGGGATCGAACCTGCGTAATCGATGTTCAAAGTCAGAAGCGTTAACCACTGAGCTATGTACATCCCGTTCACTCTTGTTGCTAATTCATTTTCCTTATTCAACCAACTACTATCAAGTGCAGCTGATTTGCCGCTATTTAAACTCGACAGCGTAGTTGTTGTTGTCTATTCTATACATCCATTTGCTTATTTGCTTTTTTGTATAGTTTCAGGCAGGCTCTTCCTAAACTATGTATTTGTCAATGTTATTGTTTCTTGTCAATGTTGTGTGGCTTATTAACATTTTATTTTTAATATTTTTTTTTTATTTAGCTTTGTACCACGATTATTTATTAGGAAAAATTGAATTGAAAATAGAAAAAAA
>NW_023476165.1:0-3073 GCF_013731165.1 Rhagoletis pomonella
AAACACATTCAAATGACAAAATACCTTTTTCTATAAAAAAAATATTTCATGATTGTGTTGGTTATTGGCCGTTTAGTATAATTTTATAATTTATTTTTCAGCTATAGGCCGTATGTTAAATAAAACATTAAATGTTTTTCTTCTTTATTAACTTTTTAGTTTTAGTTTTATTTAGGGTTTAAATCGCCTTTACAACGATATAAATCTTTTAAAAATCAGTTAAAAATTTTCGGAAATATTAAGTTTTGAATTTTTTCGAAAATCTGACCTTTTATTTTTTTAAAGTAAATTTTATTAGAAACGTTAAAAGATAGCTATTAAAAATATACCTCATTGATTTTTCTCCTTTTAACGGACTTCAAAAAAAGGAAGAGATTATCAATTCATCGGAATATTTTTTTATGTATGTTACCGCATAACTTTGGACCACATTATTTTTATAAGAGAATTGAAGTCGGTAGATTTTTTTGCTTACAAATTTCTTGTTATTGTAACAATTGAGTTGTACCGAGCCCTACGGAGGAATTTATATTGCATAAAGTTTATTATGAACTTATTGAAGAGTTGAAATACAAATTTGCTAGTTATCTTAATTGCAGGCAAATTATTATTTTTAACCGACTTCAAAAAAAGGAGCAGGTTATCTATTCGTCAGAATATTTTTTTTTATGTCCTTATGTTACCGCATAACCGATTTCGATAATTCTTTTTTAAAGGAAATATGGTACCACAGAGGTGGTCCCATCCTAATTTGGTTTAGAGCTGATTATTGAAATGCGTATGACATACAAGTGGGGATGGGATGGAAGTACTGGTTATTCAAACACTAAGCAAAAGTTTAATGACACTAGTACTGATAACTCCGACCAAAATCTTTTTGCAGGATTTTTGGTGCCTTTACAAATTAAATCTAATAATGTCCTGTATTATGATCTGGGAACGGATTTTATGGAAATTTCCTCTTTTCCTGCTAATGAGATAGAATATATTCGATTAAGAATGTCCGTGATTTAGGTTTCTCTCATTCCATATAAACACATTTGATTTTCCCTTTTTTTTAGCTTTTTTAACATATTTTCCTTTTCTACCTTTAATTTTAAAAGGCATGGAAAAATATATTATTCCTGATAATAGCTCTGTTCCAGTACTCCATGAACTTACAGGTTTTTACACGAACTAGCAGGAAGTTACAGGAAAAATGTTCCCGTATTCCAAAATCCTGTAAATGAGAGCGATTGTTGGAGAGTTATGTAGAGAATGAGTTGCAAGATTTTACCCGAACTTTTTATTCTGGTAAAATCATGAAAAGTGTCAAGCGATCGGCTGTTAGACGTTTTTACAGGAAAAATGCTTTTTCGTTCCCGTACTGTTTCGTTGTTACTCACTTTGTTACACTCACTTCAGAGGGAAGTTTTGCTGTTTGACATTTTTACAGGATTTCAGACGAAAAGTATTGGATCAGAGCTAATATGAAAGCTTTAAAGGTTCCATATTTAAATTGGGCGCCACTTGTATTAACTCACGTCGAGCCCACGTTTAGTAAATTCAAGGATTTTATTCGCGAAAATTGAATGAAAATGCTGCCAGAAAACTTCAAAATGCATCTTGAGGTTCAATGTTACTACAATTATAGAGATTAAAGTTTTGTGAGTTAAAAACTCGAAAGGAGAAAATAGTCAAAGATTCAAAGTACAAATTTTTGATATAATGAAACTAGATCATAGTTTTTCTCTTTTTACTTGTAAAATAAACATTTCTAAAATAAATGTATTTTTTGATAATTTTTCCGGTTTTGTCTTTTTGTAGTGCCTTATTTTGCCTTTTTGCGATTGCTAGTGCCTTTTTCTGCCTATTTCGCTATTTTATTTTGCCTTTTCTAGCCTATTTGGTTATTTTATTTTGACTTTTTTTTATAGGTTTTTAGGTCCTAAAAATCCATTCCCTGGTTATGACCCATCCCCTAGTGAGCGCTATGCACTCCACGCCCAAATCTATCGTCCCTGGTCGGTTGCTTCAGCTAGCTCCAGGTTTCGGGCGTGGGTTTTCGAACCCGCCAACCAGGGCTATGAGTGGAGGATGTCAGAACAAATTGATTTATTGAAGTTTCGCCACCTTACACGCTCACTTTAATTCATCCCGCCCTACCTAGGCTGCAAAAATCCAAACGTAGCACTTACGTTGCAGCCCCCTATCTTGCCCGTCCACAAACAATTCATCCCACCCCCATTTCACTCACCATACCTTCGCTGTACCCCGTTTACAAGATGATCTCAATACATAGTTTCGACCATCTGAAACAAAGATTTTATTAACAAGTAAGAAAGTCTAAGTTCGGGCGGTGCCGATCATTAAATACCCGGCGCAAGTATTAAATATATGTTTTCCACCTTTCCGAAAACTACCACTACATTGTAAGCCGGGGTGCTTTTACCCCTATTTTAAACATCTTCGATAGAACGTTCAGTTAGACATAATGAGATAAACTTATATAGTCATATGTGAGCGATACCATGCCTATTTTCCAAAATTCCAAACAATGTTACTTCTTTTCAAGGGATTGTTTTTAGTATCAATTTTGAGTAAATTAGCGTCCTTAAATTTCGAAATATTGAAGCTTCAAGCACTTCTGAAATTTACCGTTATATGAAAAGCGGCCGTAATTTTAGTCCGATTTCAATAATTTTCAACATTTTGCTTTTATGTGGAAAGCTCAATAACCATACCGAGTTTGGTAAAAATTGGTACGACGGTTACCGAGATACATATATCTGATCATAAGTGGGCGGTTCCACGCCCATTTTCCAAAATTTTACCATAAATGTATTTCTTGGTAAAGGGTTGTTGCAAGCATCAATTTTGAATAAATTAGCTTTAATATTTACTGATTTATCGAATATATCGTATTTCTTTAAATTACCGTTATATGGGATGTGGGCGTGGTTATTGTCCTATTTTAAAAATGTACCAAGGCCAACAACTGTGCAAAGTTTGCAAGAAATTGGTGTAGCGGCTACCAAGATATACACATGTAACCATAAGTAAGCCCATTTTCCAAAAATGTATAATATTCTTA
>NW_023476166.1:0-3073 GCF_013731165.1 Rhagoletis pomonella
CAGTTGGTCCCAGCAAATACCATCCTCTCTTTGAGTGTAGTAACTGGGCGTTACAAGTGACTTTGCAAATATCTTTCTGGATGCTTCGGATAATGCTTAGATCCCACTGATTAACTGTAATCTAAGCACACCTACATTATTTTTGAAGTTTGTTTTTCGTTTAAAGGCAAGCCTCGCTTAAGGCTATCTCACACCTATCGACAAATACACCAACAATCGCTCCAAACGTGTGCCCGTAAACATTTTTGGACTTTTCTCCAATCATGACAAACAATTTTGAAACATTTTCCGAAATAGTTCAAAAACCAATAGTTCAAAAAACAACTAAAAAAGTCTAATGGGTCGATTACAGATAGCAACCCAACCACAGTTCGGTTGCCAGCTTACAATGCAACTGGAAATAAAATTTGTATTGCGAATGGTAACTAAATTTGACAGTTCAACAACCAGCAAGCGGCTGTAAACAAGCTGTGCGAGTAAAATTAAATTATCAAAATAAAGATTTTTAAATAAAAAAAAAGACAGCAATAAATCTAAATTCATGACAATTATTTGTGCATGAACCGGCCTCAGTCAGGTGACACTTAAAGGATAATTCCAATCCTCTAAAGCTACCGCGTGTACTGTAAGCAAAAAGTAATGCTTTCAAGGTATTTCTTTTGTTATCATTTTGTGGTAATTTTCAAAGCATATTGAGGACTTGCAAAAGAAGCTGTAGTATACTTGGTTAATAAACAGATGAACCACTTCGTTCAACTTCAATACCTCCGCTCATAAAAGCTTGCACACCTCTTCGATTTCTGACAGAAGGAAGTGCCACAGCAATGACTTTAATTGGGAAAACTTGGTGTGTCGGTAGTTTTAAAAGATTGTTCCATGGGAACTAAAATTTCAAGTTATTGGTTTGTTATTTTACCATATTCTGTGTTCAAAACAAACTGCATTGCAAAATATTAATATCGTTCAAATTATTAAAAAGTAAAATAAATGACACACTTTTCAATTTTCGCTCCTAAATACGCTCCAAAAACATTCCCAGCAACCACAAAAATGTAGTCGCCTGTATACACACTTTGTAGCAACTGCAGTTGTCAGTTGGAGGTTGCCAGTTGCCATCTGTAATATCGTTTTGGCAACTAGCATCGCAACTGAAGTTCGATTGCTATCGATAATCGACCCATAAGTTCGGGCGGAGCCGAACATAAAATACCTGGTGCAAGTACTCAATAGTTTTTTCACCTTTCCGAAAACTACCGCTACGTGGTAAACGGGGATGGTTTTACGTCTGTTTCAAACAACTTCGATAGAATATTCAGTTAGATATGAGATAAATTTGTATAGATATATGCGGGCGGCATCACGCCCATTCTCCAAAATTCCATAATAATGTTATTTCTTTTCAAGGGATGTATCAATATTTGGTAAAGCTAGCGTCCTTAAATTTCGAAATATCGATGTTTCAAGCATTTCTGAGAGATATGTGGTCATAAGCTGTGGCTACCGCTGTGGTGAAGTGGTAAGCAGTGCGCGCTTACACTCCGCAGGACCTGGGTTCAATCCCTGGTCAAAGCAACATCGCAAAAATACAGAAAAAAGGATTTTTCTTAACAGCGGTCGCCCCTCGGCAGGCAATGGCAAACCTCCGAGTGTATTTCTGCTATGAAAAACAGCTTCTCATAAAAATACAATCGCCGTTCGGAGTCGGCGTAAAACTTTAGGTCCCTTCCCTTTGTGTGACAACATCGGCGTAAAACTGTAGGTCCCTCCCCTTTGTGTGACAACATCAAGGCGCACCCCACAATTTGGAGGAGAAGCTCGGCCGAGCACTAACGTATGTGTAAGCGCCAATCTATTTTTAATGTGTGGTCAAAAGAAAGAAAAAGCGAGTACCAGTACAAGTATGTTTTGCTAAAGGCTCTGCCAACAGATAATGTAGGGGATTGACTTACTTCAAATTAGCCCTCGTGGAAGATACAAATGGCTGGATGTACGGATTACAACTAACAAGCTGTGAAAATTGTGGAGTTTCGTTTTGCTCTAATAAGACACACATTTGCTCTAAAAAAATTGGATGCATAAATGCATGGTGTTGCAGAATCTTAAAAACAAAAATTTGGTGGTTTTTCTTTTCCTTTTCTGAAATCGTATGGGTGTAGATTCCATATAAATTTTTTTCAGATAGAAAAAAAAATCATGCATTTAAGGGTTAAACTACCATTATATGGGATGTGGGCGTGGTTACTGTTCGATTTTTTTAATTTTCAGCCGTTTGGTATGTTTTGTCAAGACCAACAGCCGTACCAAGTTTGGGAGAAATTGGTGGAGCGGTTCCCAAGATAAAAACATATAATGATAAGTGGGCGTGGCTACGCCCATTTTCAAAAAACGTATAATATGTATTCTTATTTTTCGTCTAAAAATTATTGTAAATATCAATTTTGAGTCGATAAGCTTCAGTAGCTACTAAAATATTGCAGTTTTCGTATTTGTGAAAACTACCATTGTATGGGAGGTAGGCGCGGTTATCGTCCGATTTTGCCCATTTTAATATCATCCGTGTTACGCTGAAAAGAACTGCACATACCAAGTTTCGTTAAGATATCTCAAGTTTTACTCGCTTAATCGATTTCTTCTTTCATTCTGGTGATTTATGTATACATTTGTCTATATCGTATCTCGAATCGTTTTGCCTGTTACTTTTATTCCCATGGCCTTTGGCCAATCTGCATAACTCGGCAATTGGTTGGTTATATTCTAATGCTGTATGTGATCCTTAGGATTCATTAGTGAACTTGGCCTGTGGTGTAAGAAGTAGGGTGGTATTCCGGTCAACAAGCCCACCTCTTCCATCCGCGTGGTGTTGGGTATGATGTAGTGGGGTCACTTGACCTTCAGTCCTACTGTGTGGAATGATTCGTAGTTGGATGTGGCATGAAGACAAGGACATATTGCCCTTAAGCCTTCTGCGTGAGATTCCGTGTCCCTGCTCGTTGAATGGTGCCTAGAGGCAATTGCTATTTAGTTTAAGTGCTGGTTTATGAGAGATTTACTACCAGAGAATACTTAACCGTCA
>NW_023476167.1:0-3072 GCF_013731165.1 Rhagoletis pomonella
TTTCTTTCCACAACAAGTTCATCACAATATCAGACGAAAATGATTTAGGAAAATTTTAGATGGAGAACACTTTTGAAAAGGAATTTCAACAATGAGAGGTCAAATTAGAAACCTTAGCCTGTAGATGTATGATACCATTTTTAATTTTTTTAATTAAGAACTTTTTTCATTGGTAAGTATAGGGTGATTTGAAATTCGATCAAAATAAAAATATGCACTATGCGAGACTGCTCTTCACACAGAAACGGCTGCACGGTTTTGATAAAATATGGCGCTCGGATCTCTTATAACTCTAACTAACATTTGGAATATTTTTTAAGTTTTTGAAATTCAATTTTCGACGTTTTAACGCTATGCGGGTTCACTAGTTCTTGAATAATATTTACCAGTGTTGGACGAAATTTAGTGCTAGTGGGTCAGCTAGCATGACGTCACACTGGCTGATTTCCTCAGAAACCGAGTGAGCACTTAAATTAATTTTAGAGACCCTAAATAAATAACACCTAAATAGCACTTAATTCCTGAGTAATTTTTATCAGGTTTGGGAGAAGTGGGTCAGCTAGTGTGACGGACGTGCTCAGGTTTGAAAAAATCAATTCACTAAATTGCAATTATGTTTAGTCGTGGTTAGCGGATTTCAGTTTTCTTTTCCTTAAAAAAAGCCAATTGAATTTCCTATTCAAGTTGTTTGTATACAACACTTTTCATTTAAACGGTCCGCCTCGGAACTATTTGCTTGCGATACTTATTTCTCCTGCGGGAGGTTTATGAAAACTTTTCTTCTTTCTGGCTAAAATCCGGCCGTTTTTCCGGATTTAGATTATAGAAGCGTTATCATAAATATCTAATTAGTTTTTTTGGAATTTTTTAAAATAAAATTAATAGTACCTAATTAGTAATTAAAGTTAACAATCTTTGTATGAAAAGAAGCATTTCCGAATCATCGGGCAACAACCTATTTCTATTTGCAACATAAATGCTACCCTATGCACTAAATACTCTTTCTGTGGTCACTGAAAAGGTGGCGCGCAGAGATACTACATTGACAGTGTAAACAAGTTTGGAAATTATTCGCGACTAAGCTTCCACCAAATTAAAGGATCTTATTGTGTGGGTATAATATAAATATTTCTCCATTTGACTAAGTTCACACACGGAAACTTTTGTCGCGGCAACTCGTTACTTGTTGGAGAGGGAGCCGCGAGGAAAGGGGAAGGGCACCGAGTTGCAGGTGCTCGGGCAACACGTTTAGTGCTCTCGCTCGTCTATGTAATTCAAGGTGGCGGTTCATAGCTGACAACAACAATTGTGTACAAAAGCGTTCTTCTGTGTGAATTCGACGGGCAATAACAAAAGAGAAGTTGCCGAAAATGAGCGTGCCTGAACTCAGTCTTTCTAAAGCGCTGCCTTTTTTCTTGTACGGTCGCTGCCTTGTCTATCCATCGTTTGGCTATACACATCAGTACAAAAACTGGAATCAGCATCACAGCCGTTGGCGATATCCTCAAAGCATTGCCAAATATCCTGGTGAGCACGCTCTTCAATAGAAGCTTTCATTAGAGTTCGGCTTTTTTCATATGATTCAACTGGTTTCTCCATGCTAACTGTTTTATATTTTCGAATTAGTTGATCATCAACCAAGTTTTTAGCTTTATTAATGTCAGAAAAAAACGAGTTTTGAAACGTGGTTCAGAAAATATTGCAACAATGAAGCATTGCGGGACGATACGGGAAGCGGACGATATGCAAACCTATCGATCGTATCGATGTTTTTAATTTTTCACGACTATCGATTGGCCGCTAGTCCGGCAGACGTCTGATTCAGGGTTTTTTAAAATTTTATTTCTATTTTCATTTAATTTCTCTTATACGTATAAATTGAGCTAGAAATTTAATTTTTGCTTTTTAAAAGAGTATTAAGAACTGAAAACATTCCAGAACACACCCACAAAACGCAAAATTCCAGAAAGTCCAGTCTTTTTTAATTTCAATTTATTTAAAATTTTTGACAACTTAGCTTCTAACTTAACTGTTAAACAATTAAAAAAACGCGTCCAGTAGGTTAGAGGCGGTATCCAAATGTCATTGTACTTTTGAATAAATCTTCATATGTATCAAAACCGGGTGAAAGCCTTATACGATACTATCGACTATATACCGATAGTTTTAAAAATAATATCGAATACTATCGATGGCCTTACTATATCTATTTACCATAAATAGTTGATAAATCAGTGTTGCAGAATTGTTTTATAACTTGGATTTCAGGGGAGAAATTTCGTATTCTTAATTACGAGGATAGCTCAGCTCGAATAAGCAGATAATCTGATCATAAGTATCTCGCTAAACAAAAACAAGTAAGAAAGTCTAAGTTCGGGCGGAGCCGAACATTAAATACCCGGCGGAAGTATTAAATATATGTTTTCCACCTTTCCGAAAGCTGCCGCTACTGATAAGCCGGGGTGTATAAATTTTAAGTAAATTAGCGTCCTTAAATTTCGAAATATTGAAATTTCAAGCATTTCTGAAATTTACCGGTTATATGAAAAACGGTCGTAATTTTAGTCCGATTTCAACAATTTTCAACGGTTTGCTTTTGTGTGGCGGTACCACGCCCATTTTCCAAAATTTTATCACAAACATATTTCTTTGTTAAGAATTGTTGCACCCATCAATTTTGAAAAAATTAGCTTTAATATTTACTGATTTATCGAGGATTTCGTATTTTTCTAAATTACCGTTATATGGGATGTGGGCGTGGTTATTGTCCGATTTTAAAAGTTTTCGGCCATTTGGTATTTTGTACCAGGACCAACAACTGTGCCAAGTTTGGAAGAAATTGGTGCAGCGGTTACCAAGATATACGCATGTAACCATAAGTGGGCGTGGCTACGCCCATTTTCCAAAAATCTATAATATTCTTATTTTTCGTCTAAAACTCATTGTAAATATCAATTTTGAGTGAATTATCTTTAGTAGTTACTAAAATATCCCAGTTTTCGTATTTCTGAAAATTACCGTTATATGGGAGGTAGGCGTGGTTATTGTCCGATTTCGCCCATTTTCAATACC
>NW_023476168.1:0-3072 GCF_013731165.1 Rhagoletis pomonella
AGTAAATATTAAAGCTAATTTATTCAAAATTGATGCTTGCAACAATTCTTTACCAAGAAATACGTTTTCGGTAAAATTTTGGAAAATGGGCGTGGCACCGCCCACTTATGATCACATAAAAGTATATCGGTAACCGTTCTACCAATTTGTACCAAACTCGGTATGGTTATTGTACTTGCCACGTGTAAGCAAAACGTTGAAAATTATTGAGATCGGACTAAAATTACGGCCACTTTTCATATAACGGTAAATTTCAGAAATGCTTGAAACTTCAATATTTCGAAATTGAAGGACGCCAATTTACTCAAAATTGATACACCCCGGCTTACCATCTAGCGGTAGGTTTCGGAAAGGTGAAGAAACATATATTTAATACTTGCGCCGGGTATTTAATGTTCGGCTCCGCCCGAACTTAGACTTTCTTACTTGTTATACCCGAGCGCACTTGTGCACAAGGGTATTATAACTTTGTTCACATAACGGTTGGTTGTAACAGGCAAAACGAATCGGGATAGATATAGACAAATGTATACATAAATGATCAGAATGAAAAGAGAAATCGATTAAGCGGTGACTGTCTGTCCGTCCGTCCGTCCGTCCGTCCGTCCGTCCGTCCGTCCGTCCGTCCGTCTGTGCACACGATAACTCGAGTAAAAATTGAGATATCTTAACGAAACTAGGTACGTGAACTTCTTTTGGGCGTGGGACGGATGGTATTGAAAATGGGCGAAATCGGATAATAACCACGCCTACCTCCCATATAACGGTAATTTTAAGAAATACGAAAACTGCGATATTTTAGTAACTACTGAAGATAATTCACTCAAAATTTATACTTACAATGAGTTTCAGACGGAAAACATGAATATTATAAATTTTTGGAAAACGGGCGTAGCTACGCCCACTTATGGTTACATGTGTATATCTTGGTAACCGCTGCACCAATTTCTTCCAAACTTGGCACAGTTGTTTGCCTTAGTACAGCATACTAAATGGCTGAAAATTTTAAAAATCGGACAATAACCACGCCTACCTCCCATATAACGGTAATTTTCAGAAAAACGAAAACTGCGATATTTTAGTAACTACTGAAGATAATTCACTCCAAATTGATATGTGCAATGAGTTTTAGACGAGAAATAAGAATATTACAAAATTTTGGCAAATGGGCGTAGCCACGCCTACTTATGGTTACATGTGTATATCTTGGTAACCGCTACACCAATTTCTTCCAAACTTGACACAGTTGTTGGTCCTGGTACAGCATACCAACTGGCCGAAAATTTCTAAAATCATACAATAACCACGCCCACATCCCATATAACGGTAATTTCGAGAAATACAAAATCTTCGATAAATCAGTAAATATTGAAGCTAATTTACTCAAAATTGATGATTGCAACAATTCTTTACCAAGAAATACGTTTATGACAAAATTTTGGAAAATGGGCGTAGCACCGCCCACTTGTGATCACATATATGTATCTCCCTAACCGTTCTAGCAATTTGTACCAAGCTCGGTATGGTTATTGTGCTTGCCACATAAAAGCAAACCGTTGAAAATTGTTGAAATCGGACTAAAATTGAGGCCGCTTTTCATACAACGGTAAATTTCAGTTATGCTTGAAATTTCAATATTTCGAAATTTAAGGACGCTAATTTACTTAAAATGTATACACCCCGGCTTATCATGTAGCGGTAGCTTTCGGAAAGGTGGAAAACATATATTTAATACTTGCGCCGGGTATTTAATGTTCCGCTCCGCCCGAACTTAGACTTTCTTACTTGTTTTTAGTTGAATTTAATATGAAAACAGGAAAATTATCAACTCAAATTCATCATCACTCAAATTGCTGCTGAAATCGGCGATTAGTTAGACGTTTTTCTCTATCACAGACCAACACTGCCGCTCAGTCAACGCTCATTCCCGTCAGCGTAAAAGGACATGTGCATGTAGGGGTAAGGCAATTGGCAAACCAGTTATTGAAAGCATCTTTTGCGCAAGCGTTTCATAGCACCTTGAGTTGGGCGTGTACCCAGATTTCAGTCAGCGATGTCTTCAGCCCACTTTTCCAAAACAAAAAAAAAACCCTAAAAAACACATCCTTTTCTTTAACTCCCTTCCTCCACTCAGACCAGCTACTCACTCATCTGCTACTCGCATTGAGCATTTTGGCAGGCGTATCCTTGCTTCTTATTACAGCACTTCCAAGACAGTGCACATACGTCACTGGCATTTGATTTCGCATTTCTTATACCACAATTGCGCACATCGAGTGCGATTTCAATTTCAATTTCGCTTTCGTAGCAGTCACCGGAAACGAGCTAGCGAGCAAAACAAAAACGAAATCTTTCGCGCATTGATAGACTGACGACGACGACGACGACTGGCTCTTTGAATACTCCTGTCGGTCGTGCGGTCGGTGACACATGGCTTTTGTCTTCGCTGTAGCCGTGGCGGTGGCGGTTGCACAATATGCTTACCTCCAATACTGTTAGCTACTCCTGGCACACTCTATTCCTCATCCTGTTGGCATTGGCATTCAAATCTGCCTTCACATATCCTGTGTAAGTGTGTTGGTGTGTGTGTGAATATCCTGACTACCTTTTTACAAGTTCATTTACTTACGTGGATATTTATTTTACTACAAAATCGTTTAGTAATTGATTGACATGTCTGTTGTGTTGGTTCGTAGTGCGCCTCCGCGCCTATTATTATGCTCGCGTTTGTGGCGCGTGCGCAATTTCCGGTTAATTATAATTATGAGCAGCAATATGTACATAACCGCAGCAATAATGGTTTGTTCGCTGTACTATTATACATCGGTGCTGCTAAATGATTTACGTATGTATATAAACAGAGAACTTAGATAGATAGAGAAGGTGCAAATTTTTGGAACGTAAAATTGTTTGGCTGAAAAATAAATCCATGGATTATCACCACAGCGCGAGTAACACTTCAAGAAGAGTTAACAGAGAAAAATGTAAATTTCTGTTATGATAATGTTATATTTGTTGCAAGTGTCTGGCTATGTGTTGCTAGGTTGCATGTGAATGCAGAAACGTATTCAT
>NW_023476169.1:0-3072 GCF_013731165.1 Rhagoletis pomonella
TTCAAAGCATTTTTAAAGATTCGCTTCCTGCAAATGCTGTTACATCTGAATGGTCCTATGGTGAAGGCTTGTTTAGCGGCGATTATAAGCAGCATTCTACTGACTTGTTTTCTATTGATTTTAAATTTCTGAACGAAACTGATGGAGTAGAGTTAATCGCAAATGAAGAGGCGCAACTAAAGTTTACTTTGAAAGAGTATTCAACAATTTTCGGTGCGTCTTCCGAGCCAACAACGTATGCACAGCACTTCATTGACACTGGAAGTCATGAACGAATAGCTTTACCGTCGTACCGGATGTCATTCCCGAAACTTCGCTAGCTAAAAGCCGAAATAAATAAGATGCTTGAAAATAATGTAATCGAGGAATGTGATTCAGCTTGGTCATCGCCTATCGTGATGCTACCAAAAAGAGAGGGAAGCACACGTGTGTGTGTAGATTACCGCGAGCTTAACTTGATAACGAAACCTGATAGATACCCTTTACCTCAAATGGACGATTTGTTGCATGCCGCGAAAAGTACCAAGTGTACGACCACCTTAGACTTACAATGTGGTTATTTTCAAATAGCCGTTGCCGAGAAGGATCGTGACAAAACATGCCTTATTACGCCTTTTGGTACATTCCGTTGCAAGCGCATGCCGTTTGGTTTACGCAACGCTCCAGCGACTTTCCAACGTTTGATCTATCGCTTTAAGGCTACAGTCCCAAATGTACAAATACTTGCTTATCTCGACGACATTATCATTTGTTCAGTTTCTTTTAGCGATCACTTGAATGATTTGCGTAACGTATTCGATAAGCTAGTTAAGTTCAAGCTGCGCATCAACATCGCCAAGTGTCGGTTTTGTTGTACAAGTGTTAATTATCTTGGTCATGTACTAACCGCCGAAGGTATTAAAGTCGATCCAGAGAAGACGCAGGCTATCATTGGTGTCCTTTCTTCAAACCTGTTCATGGTATCGTCGTTTTATTGACCAGTACGCAAATATTGTCAAACCCCTTACAGATCTTCTGAAGAAGAGTGCTGTATGGCAGTGCGGTGACCCACAAACTGTAGCATTTATGAAATTAAAAGAATTGCTTGTTAATCCACCAATTTTAAAACAAGCGGAAGGTAACCAGCCATTTGTGATTAAAACGGAAGCAAGCGCGTATGCACTGGGAGCAGTTTGCTCCAGGCGGAGAAACAAAACGAACACCCCATTGAATATGCAGCCGTTTTTTAACGTCAGCCGAAAGAAACTATTCAACTACTGAACGTGAAGCACTTGCTATAGTGTGGGCTTGTGCAAAGTTTAGAGGATACATTGATGGCGCGGAAGTGTATTTAATGACGGATCATCAGCCGTTAAAATGGTTGCTAACAATAAAATCGCCATCTGGACGTCTTGCAAGATGAGCGCTTCAAATACAACAATACAATTTCAAGATTGACTACACCCCAGGGAAGAGCAACTCTGTAGCTGATATGCTGTCGCGGCCGTCATGTTCCGAAGAAAGCCATAGTTCGTCGAACTGCATTTGCACTTTTTACACTGATTTGCCTCGACGAAAGTTTAACGATCTAAGAAACGAAAAGCTCAAAGATGACTATTTGAAGAACATCATCGAATCTTTAGAGAATACCGATGAAAATTTCATTTTGTGGTGTAATCGTGGATATATTCTTAACAATGGAGTACTATATTACTACGTCAACGATGAGAGGGAAGACGCACAACTTGTAGTCCCAACTCATGAACGCGGAGGTATCCTCAAAACATACCACGATGAAAGCACTGCCGGTCATGAATTAGAGAAAACAATCGCTCGAATTGTGAATCGTTACTTCTGGCCAGGTATGCGTACCGAGATATCTAAGTAAGTTAGAAATTTCATTAAGTGTCAGCGTAACAAGGCGCCTAACATGAAACCAATGGGTATACTGCAAACAAACGCAAGTAAACAACGTTTCGAGGTGACTGCTATAATATAATAATATATAATAATAATAATAATATTACAAGTCCGAAAGTGAGTTTGTTTGTTTGCACGCTTTCACGCTTTAACTATACAACTCACTATCATGAAATTTTGCACACAGATGTCATTTAGCCCAAAACATTCCCAAGACAGCCGGTCCTACGCACCGAAATGGCTCGGGTTTAACCCGACCAAGGGCTGTTGTTTCGGCGACCTAACCCCGCTTAGATCGGCGATAACCCTCAATCATTGTTCGTCCATGGAGCAACTCCTTGCAGCCGAATTGCTCCGCATCCTTCTTCTCCGGGAGGCCGTAGAGCCCAACCCCGGACCAGAAACGTATTTCTGCTGTGTTTGCCAGAATCGACTCCATCCAAACTCCACTTCGGTTAGGTGCAATTCATGCAACTGATGGAGTCACCTAAGAACCTGCTCTGGTCTTAGGTCTCATCGGGAGTGGACCACAAACTATATGGCTCCCTGCACTCAAGCCAAACGGCACAATCAGCCTCCACGGCTACCCGCTCGCGCAACGCACCCAACACCCGAAGAGCCTGCACGGCTCTGAGAAGCTCCTCTGGGCAGCAGCAAACCTCCCAACCCCCCTCCCCCACAGTCTAACGGCCTGTCTAACTCGCGCGTGCGAGCCAACTAACAGCTCCTGGTTGCAGACACCACCTGCACCGTATGCCAGAGCAGAATATATCTGAACGTGACATCGGTCAAATGCAACTCATGCCTTGGCTGGTGTCACTTCCGCCTATGCTCCGGTCTACACACCACGCGCGAATGGACTGCGAACTACAGCGCCCCATGCTGTAGAGCACCACTGACACAGACAACAGCGCCCTCATTGCAGCCACCTACCAACAGGCAGCAACAGCAAGCGCGTCGGGTGCAACAGGCCCAAGGTAGACCTCACTCCTCCCTCACCCCCGTATCGCGACTAGCCTCCCAAGGCATACGAAACTCCTACAACTCAACTGCAACGGACTCCAGAGTAAGATTGAGGAGATAGTAGTCTTTATGTGTCGGCATGGCATATTGATAGCTGCGGTCAAAGAAACGAAGTTGCACAGTAACTCAACTCTATTGGGTTGCGCCGCC
>NW_023476170.1:0-3072 GCF_013731165.1 Rhagoletis pomonella
ATAATGTACAGACATCGACCTGTTACAATTTTATTATATGTATAGATGAGATGTGTGATATTTTTTGTGATATTAGTGATGTGATGATTTTGTATAGGGTTGGTAGGCCGGTGATAGGTTTGTAGTTCGCTGGATATTCAGTGTAATTATTTTTAGGTCTGATGAATGTTATTCCATGGGCTAGAAACAAAAGTCTCGTATTTCACATGGAAGTTTGTATTTTTGGTTTTATATTCGTTGATTGTATCGATAATGTATTCGTTTTATGCAGCCCGATTCCGAATGACAACTCTCGGGGAATTTATTCTCTTTTCCTTTTCCTCCTATTCCGAATGGCAAATGTCAGGGATTTTTTCTCTATTCACATTTCTGGAGAATTTTTCCGCCAAGAAATTTGAAGAGAGTCCTTATGAAAAATGTGATTGAAAAGTACATACATAAATACATTTACACACCACTAACAACAAAACTTCAAAAACAAAAAATTCAGTCTGTTTCACAATATATAGGTGGCCAAAACATATTTATGTATGTATAAGAGTACTGCAGGTGGACAATATTTTAAAAGAAATTTTAATTTTTTGCTTGATTGAAACTTTTCGAGCAAGGTACCATGTACTTACAAATATATGTACATTACACTGTCCCAAAAAACCAACATTTTTTTTTTACGCATACCTCCTCATTTCATTGGTGTTATCTTAAAAAATATCCGAATAAAATTTTATGCAGTTCTAACCACGGCAACCCGTGCCGACTTGCAGTCAAAGTTATCGGAATAAGCTTGTTGCAGTTCGCGTGTTTTGTTAATTTACTCATTTTACTACCTTATAAGACTGTATTACTATACTCCCTACAGTATTAGGACATAATATTTAGTAAATCTGCGTTTTTGGTTTTTTACCTGGTAGTCAGGATTTTTTCCAAAGGACCATAAGTTATAATATATTTCCAAAAGTTTACACAAAATATGGAGATATGGGTATCAAATCAAAGAAGAATTCGAAACAAGATTAAATATAACTTTTGTTTTTAATTATCCTTCTGGAACATGTCAAAAATGCCCTTTAAAAATATTTTCCTTCAAGATTTTTAATTTTGAATGAGTTTGGAAGAATCTTAGTTTAAATTAAATCTTATTAATATATATAAGGATACTAAAGGATAAAAATTTCAAAGGATATTTTTCAAATTTTCTAATTAATACTGCCACATTTATTCTTTAATCAACCCGAGAGGACATGTCAAACACTAAAACACTTTATTTTGTTTCTTTAATATTATGAAATGCGTTTTCTTAAAGGAGGAAAAGAATTTGTTAAAAAAGTTGAATATAAAAATTTTATTAAAAATTGGTCTAAAATTGCAAATTTTCAGGACATGCACAAATTATTCGACTAACAAACATATAGTTTTGCAGCCTTGTAATACACCCCTTCAAATCCATTATGCTTTTCCATTAATTATTTTTTTCGATATCCTTGGGAGAAATCCTACCGTATATATATATCTTTTCTTGTAGAAAAATTTGTGTATCTCCTGAAAACGTGCAATTCTGAACATTGTTTAATTGGTGTGACAGGGCGTATGATGAATACAAAATTATTAAATTCAACTCTTCTACTACATTCCTTTTTCTTAAAAAAATGCCTTACAAAATCTATATGTATAAATGTGAATGTCTGTTTGTTTATTACCTTATAACTTCTGAATCGTGGTACGGAATCGCACGAAACTTTGCACACTTATTTGTTTTTACCTCGCGAAGATTATAGGCAAAGAGAAAACTGGACAGTACTGGAAAAGAGGACGTGGCACCTCCTATACTAACTATAATTTTCATGTTGTATGTCTCTTGAAATATTTGTGGTAGAGCATTGGAACTTGCTGTCGAGATAAATAAAATTAATTCCACCTCCCATAGGCGTGAATTATTTAATCAGCTCTAACTTCGGAACAGTAAGTCACATGAACTTGAAATTTGGTATGCATACATATCTATGGTAGATGCTTTAATAAGGTATATATATATATAAATAAGACTGTGAAAGGGGGCGGCAAATCCCAAAGGCGTGGAATATTTTACCAGTTGTAACTTCAGAACAATAAGTCACATAAACATAACATTTGGTATGCAGACATATCTATGGTAGCTGCTTGTAGTAAGGTATATATAAATGAGTTTGTAAAAGGGGGCGTAGCACTTAACATAGGCTTGGAATTTTTTATCAGCCATAACTTCGGAACCACAAGTCACATGACCCCTTTAATTCCTTCTGGCGTTGGGTGAAACCCGCGGGTAAAAGCTAGTATTAAATAAACCAAATCATATACTTTCATATTTTATATGTCCCTTCAGGCTGTTCAACTGTTGTAAATCAGTACGATATGAAAATTATATTTAGTTAAATTTTTTTTATGTCATACGGAAGTACAACCATTATATCAAACCGAGAGGACATGTCAAAGACTAAAACGGTTGTTTTATTTTGATTATTTAGTATTAATAATAATAGATTGGCGCTTACACCTATGTTAGTGTTTGGCCGAGCTTCTCCTCCGACTTGTGGCGTGCGCCTTGATGTTGTCACACAAAGCGGAGGGACCTACAGTTTTACGCCGACTCCGAACGGCGATTGTATTTTTATGAGAAGCTCTTTTTCATGGCAGAAATACAATCTGAGGTTTGCCATTGCCTGCCGAGGGACGACCGCTGTTAAGAAAAAACCTTTTTCTATATTTTTTTGCGATGTTGCTTTGACCAGGGTTTGAACCCAGGTGCTCCGGAGTGGAAGCGCGCACTGCTTACCACTGCACCACAGCGGCCGACAGTATTATGAAAGGCATTTTTTTAAATGAGGATAAAAATTTGTAATCAAGTTGAATTTAATAATTTAATGTTCATTATACGCCCTGTCACACCTATTAAAAAATGTTCTACAGTTGCAATCCTTCAGGACATACACAAATTATTCGAATAGAAAACATATCGTTTTGCACAGTCTAATGTACATACATATGTATGTACAGTGGTATCTGGCTGGAGTGAACACCCGATGCTACGAACACCTC
>NW_023476171.1:0-3072 GCF_013731165.1 Rhagoletis pomonella
TTTTTAATATTTTTTATTGAGCTTTGTACCACGATTGTTTATTAGGAGTTTAAATAGCGGCAAATCAGCTGAACTTGATAGTAGTTGGTTGAATAAGGAAAAATGAATTAGCAACAAGAGTTTACGGGATGTACATAGCTCAGTGGTTAACGCTTCTGACTTTGAACATCGAATTCGCAGGTTCGATTCCTGCTGAAGTCTAGAAAAAAGAAGTCTGATGAGGAGATGTGGTGATCTCCGAAATAGTGCTATAACTTCTACCGCTTAGACTTTGTTGCTTTTTCAATTTTTCCTAATAAACAATCGTGGTACAAAGCTCAATAAAAAATATTAAAAATAAAATGTTAACAAGCCACAATAACATTGAGAAAAATCTCATATTTAAACAATCAGTTGTAAGACGGACAACGTAAGTTGTAGACGGAAAAAGTAATTTCTAAAGTTAGTTGTAATTTTTTTCACTGATATTCTATCGAAAATGATGTCAACAAGCCTTAACTATCTTTAAAGTCGACTTTATTTTGACTATGAATATACCACCATAATATAAATAAATATTGTTTGGGGAAAATGAGTGAAGAAATAAAAAAAAATGTATACTTGTAAAGCACAACGTTTAGAGTTTTGTCGGCAGAATTTAATTGTTTGTTCATTGCTTGATAGGCTCACAGGTTGGTCTAAATGGCGTTGCATTTTGGATGCCTTTATTATTATTTTATCTCATTTAGGGAGTTCACAAGGTGTTGTATACTGTCGTACTGTTGTATGTCATAAACTTTAAACGGCTAAGACTATATTTAAGGAATTCGCAAGCTAACATAAAAGTTTTATTATTAAATTTCACACCGTTAAAAAATAGTTGGTGGTGATTTCAAGTCCTCTAAACATTTATTTAGCCGTTAAAAACTTTACAACATACGACAATACAACACGTACGACACTTTGTGAACCACCCAATTGTGTTATTTGGCAAACGCTGTGACAGTCTTAAAACGAATAAATAATTAGAGAGGTTTAAAATTGTTAATACATATGTTTGTTCGTGATTACATTCTCAATTTTCCAGAAAATTTTCACATTATGTATACATATGTACATGTTTTTATTGTTTCCTACAGAAGTGGGTATATTTGCTCTTAATGACCCACTAGTGTTTTTAGTTATTAAGTATGCACTCGTATCTATCCACTTTGTTTTCTACCACCACCTTATACGTTTTTAAAATTGTATTGAGTTACATTTTTAAATATTTTTAACTGCACATTGTCATAATTTCTGCTGGCACACACTCATGTACGTATGTACATGCATTGTATGTACTTGGGCATACATACATACATACAAATGTATTTACTGCATACATTATTCTGTACATTGTACATGTTTGACGAACGTGCTTTTTTGAGGTGCTCAATTAAGCATAAAATTGGCTGGTAACATTTTAGCGTATGTAGATGCATATGTACATACATACATACATACATAAATATGTACATGTTTACTTGCTACTAATAGCTTCAGTTAAAACAGTGGTTAGGTTTTTTTTTTCTTTTTCTACACATTCTTCATTGTAATTTTTCACATTTGTCTTCTTTTGTAGGGCACTTGTCCCTGGTTAAATCTAAAAATCAATAGATAAATCCATTTCAGTTGTATGTTGTCAATGTGTTTGTCATGGTATTAGCCCTCGAAGCACTGTTTCTATGCCAATACTGCCAATAATTTTGCTTGGCCGCCGTTTACAGTTATATGCAAATTAGATAAAAAAAAAAAAATTATAATAAATAAAAGGCAGACAGTTTTAATTTAAATTTGATGCCCGTTTTGTGTGCACAAATGAACATTATTACTTTTGACGGTTTTTATGCATTTGCTATGTAGTTAGTTACCTTACCACTTTATCAAATGAGCCGGATCTCTATGCACAGGTACTATTTGAGCGGCAGTAGAATTTTAACTGTTTTACCGTTGTCTTTCACTGTCATTCTACACATTATTTACCAACCAATTGCATTATTTGAGTGAGTCGGACTTTACGCTTCAGCAGGTTTAAGCTCAAATAAAAAGTGGCCACAGGTTACAGCGCATGCTCCCTTACCCTTTGTAAGGTCGTTCGACAAAAAAAAAAGAAAAACGCTAAAAAGGGAAAATAACAATTGCTAAATGCGCGCAGTTGAATTACGACAATTTTTATTTCTGTTACTTGCGCGGATTCATCGCTCGAACTGATACATATGGCTTATTGTTGACCCAACCTGCAGAATATTGGTAGCCGAATGCTAGTTTCTGGATGGCTTCATGTTTACTGCTTTAGAATTTCATTGCCTTGATGACTGTCGACAGTGTTTGGCTTGGTTAATCGTCGCCATGGTTATGTTCATACATACATATGTATATCTATACATACATAGTTCACAATATGCCTTGTAAATTGTGTATTTGAATATCAAGCTTGCCAACAACGCGAATATTGGGCTATGTCTTAATCGAAGACTATCGAAATTATAAAGGTCGACCAACTTTAGCATCCTGAAAAACTCATTTACCTACTATACAATTTGAAGTGGATATCATAACTAATGATTCGTACCTATTGTTTAGCCCTTTTCCTGCATTTAATTTTTTGTAACATTGGAAGCGTGCTACTAAAAATCTTATTAATATTTCTGAAAACAAATTAAACTTTGGCTGCATTTCTTTATACATTCCAGATAATCCCATTTCACAGCCAGAATAAACAGAACAGGAACGTTCTAAAGAATAAGTAAACAAAACAGTTTATTTCAAACGTTCAGAATGAATAAAAAATGAAGTTTATGAAGTTTTCGAATGTCCCGAATAGTTTACGTGAATTTCAAAATCAAAAACGTTTCAAAAATATTTTTGGAATTTAATTTAAACAGACCATTTTATAAAATTCCAGTGACACGCAAGTTGTGGTAATTTACTGTACAAAAAATACGTGAAAGTCAAGTAAAATCGCCAATAAAAGCACATCGTATGGAAATATCTAAAGCGTTTCATCATATAAAAATGCTAAAATTAAACTATCATGAATTAAAATATTTTTCC
>NW_023476172.1:0-3071 GCF_013731165.1 Rhagoletis pomonella
TATTCCAAATTTTATTCAGAGTTATAAGCGACCAAAATGTCATATTTCATCTTAATTCGTAAAGCCGTTTCTGAGTGAAGAGAGGTCTCACGTTGTGTCAGTTGCAATATCATCAAATTTTAAATCACCCTGTACCGACAAAAAATTTACCTTTCAAAAAATAAAATCTAATCGCACATTCACATGCAATGGTCTTTACTTCGACTTTTCATATTAGAAATTTGAAAGAACGGTGCAAATCTAATGGCCTTAACAAAAATTCCTTCTCGTATAATACATATACATACTTAGTTAGAACTAGAAAGATAGATAGAGGTAGAGAAAAGTCATACTTTCGAAAAGGTGGCAAGCCTGATCAAAGATACTCTTAAACTAAATAAGCTAATATAAGTAATTCGACTACTAAAATAGGTGTAAATCCTTTTCAAAAGTAATTAAAACAAATCCCCTTAAATAAATTTCATCTAACATTGTGATACATATATATTTCATTCACTGATAAATTAAGTTGAATTTGATTTTTAAACTCGTGGCAACCCATTGAAAACCTGTTAATAATTCATCTAACTTATTAAATAATTTTAATGTCACTTTTTAAACACGTGGCAACCCTATTCAAACATTGTAAATGTCTAACATAAAGATTTCTTAACGTTGTTTCGCTTTAGAATTAATCAAACTCGAATTTTTAAAAAAGTGGCATCCTTCTTCAAAAGTAATAGGTAAAACCTACTTAAACAACCTTTGTCTAACACTGTGGCATGCATTTTAATTAACTATTGAATTAAGTTGAATTTGATTTTTTGAACATGTGACAGCACTCTTAATATGTTCCCAAAATAAAGCCTGTCAAAACCATTTCGAATATTTTAGTAATTTATATAACTTATTAAATAATTTCAATTTAACTTTTAAAACGGGTGGCAACCCTCTTTAAACACCTCAAAAATATTCTAAGTGTTAATAATAAAGATTTTTTAATACTCTTTTGCTTAGCATATTTTATTGTGTATAGGTTAACTAAATTCGACTTTTCAAACAGCTGGCAACCCTCTTCGAAATACTTACACACTACTACGTTCTTAAACCTTCCCGTCTAGCGCCCATGCATATTTATATTACCTAATTCCCTTATTTCAAATTGGATTACATTTTTTTAAAAGGTGGCAAGTTATGAAAGAAAGCTTTTCAAACCCATTTCCAGTGATACCCATTTTGTAATAATAATTTTAACTTTTTAAATAACTTGAACTTAATTTTTTAAAAGGTGCTAACTCGTAAGGAAAAAGTTAATCCTTACAGCACATCTACAGCCCAAGCCTTTTAATTTGACACCTCAATTTTGAAAATCGAACGAACGGTACGGAGTTGATGATACTGATTATTGAAAAATTTTTAATTTTATAACTTAACTACGTATAGGAGGGTTATAACGCCATGAGGGTTCACTAGTCTTATATATTAATACGCAAACAAGATTTTTGTGGTACACTTTTGAGGTACTTAATCCCCATTGATTTAGATGAAACTCATATCAAATGAAAGATGATTTGGGGTAGATGTACCGAATTTAGTTTTGAACCTTCTAAGAGCGACTTTAACCGAAATATTAATAAAAACTATTTAAAGTACTGATTGGTACAAGTTCAACCCGAATATCAGTTAGAGAAGCAACTGGTCAGGCGAACTTCGGCCCGCCCAAAATTAATTTTTTCTATTGAAACCTTTTTGGTCCAACGTTTTCACCAACAATTCCCGTGTACGATTTTCATTAGTTACGTTTGTTTACTTATTTCCAGGAAAATCCAGTAAAAATTTTTACGAATTACAGTTTAAGTTGCAAGTTTTTACTGGATTTTACTGGATAAATTTTTACTTGTAAGAATTTGCCAGTACGAAAAACAGCTGATCGCATGTTGCTGGATGAAATTTAAACTAATAAGGATACTGTTTGTGGGTTTTTATTGTTGAATTTCACAAAGTAAACCTATTTAAATAAAAAATATATATTGTTTCATTAGGAATTTGATGCGAATAAACAACCAATTTATCAGCTGTACATGAAACTTGCAAATTATTACTGGAATAGCGTTCGCGTATTTTTTTGGAAATTTTTTCTATGAGAGCGAGTTCTAAGAAATAAATTTACTGGAAAGTTGCTGGCAAGTTACTGGATAATTTGTTAAACAATAACAACTATTGATACATTCGTCTGCTAAGATTATGGTTTGGTAGTGATTTGCTGCTTTAAAAAACCTAACGAAAGTGTTATGTCCTTGAAGAAATTCTTGAAATTCTCCAATTGTGCAGCATTTTATAGCATGGTTAATCGCAAAACTAAATAAATTTGAAAAACTTTTTCCTCTTCACTACCTGGCGGCCACAATGATCCGGTTATATAGTGAATCTGTCCTAGAAGCTTTATTTCTACTGAAATGCAATATACATATACTTATTTCAGACGAAATACCTTAAAAGCTTAAACGCATTATAATATTGGAAAATCACATTCATTGGGCCAATACATATTTTAAATATTAGCCAAATCGGGTCATAAATAAGATTTTTAGTTGTAACTCAAGTACAGCGCCACCCTGCGGGTTAAATTGTGAAACCTAACCATTCAGAGACCCACTCAAACACACAAAAAAAATTTCGTTAAAAGTCGTACACCCACTTAAGAGGATGTCAATCACAAATACACCTACGGAAGAATTATAAACACATTCAAAGATAACTAAAAGTCGGTACGTTTATAGGCCCTACGCCCCCTTTTTACTTATCCCCATTTTTCTATATGAGTTTGGGCTTGATTACAAATCCATACATATCCCCATACGAAATTTCAGAACAATACCATGAACACTTCCAGATATATTCAGTATAAAAAATACGGTGTATACGGGAGGTGCCACGCTCCCTTTTCTAATAGCACCATTTTTCCTCCAAGAGTATGCGATTGATTTCATATACCGCAATACCAGGTTCCAGTATTCTACCATAAACACTTTCAAAGATATGCAGTATAAAACAAGTAAGAAAGTCTAAGTTCGGGCGGAGCCGAACATTAA
>NW_023476173.1:0-3071 GCF_013731165.1 Rhagoletis pomonella
CAAATTATTCAATTTCTGCGAATCGGCACCAGATTGGCACGTGCGCGAAACCATTAACCCCATGTTTGCGAAATATTTAGATTTTCGCATAAGTTTGCATTTAATAAAGCAATACTCGTACATTTTGTATGGTGAATAATATTAATTAATTTAAAATTCTGCATGTAACCATGTTCTCGACGATACATGTAACTTTCATAAAGATTAAACATAAAAATTGTGCTTCATTAACAGTTGCAACCAGCTGAAACCAAAAAAACTATGTCCGCTAAATGGGTTAAAGACCAACTGGAATTGACATTTTTTACACGCATACATGCATACATTCATATACACATGTACAGTGGAGTAGCACTAGGTTGAACATTGCATTGCTTGTACTTTGATGTGTTTGACTCTTTTATGGTACTGAAGATTTGCTTAGGGATGAAAAATATTAAAAATCGTTCGTGCATATATGTAAATATATTTTTATAAACGCTTGGAAGTATAGAAATTTTTAATATTAAAAAATAAATAAAATAATTTTTTTGTATATATATAAATTTTGTTCAAGGCACATTGACCCACGGCATGGACAAAAATTTTACAATTTCGGACCGAAAAATATGAAAACGAGCTAAGTTGCCACGTTACATCTGTGAACTTCCGATAAAACCACATATGTTTGTGATTTTACAAGTTTTGATTTTATTAAAAAAAAATTAATGTATTTTGCTGCAGAAAACATACACTTTTATTTAATGTTTATTAAAATGACACTTTAAAATACTAGTTAATGATTGAAATATTGGTATGGAACAGAGAAATAGAGTGTTTTGTCAAAAATTACCAAAAATTGCCAAGATTCGAGATAACTTATTTTACTGGATATAGAGAAATAATTGCCACTTTTCACTTGGCTGGCCGAGATTTCTTCATTTTAAGATTTTAGAATTTTTGTGTCGGATTGACAAAGTTGCGCTTGTTGGTGATGAATTTGCGGGGAGATGTGCTCCGGTTGTTTTTATGAATGAATTTACTTGGCCTTGAGAAATATGCAAATGCGTTTATGAATGAAATAGTTATTGTTGTATTTGAGTATACGTGTAATTATGTGCATATATATGTATGTATGCTGCCGTGATTTGTACATATGTACATTTTATGCATGTTTGTAGTTTTTTTGGCAGTAATATGGACATACATATACATGCATGCAAAAACGTTATCAACTAATGGAGCATGTACATACTTATGCGTAGAAAATGCATTTTCATTTGACTCCAAAACTATTGGGGCATATTAGTAGACGAAATAAAGTCGACTCTTAAGTTAAAGTTTGTCAGCCCCAAATAAGAAGAAAGTTAGGATGTATGTACATACATATATGTAATATTATGTGCATGTGCAAGAACGTTATCAATAAATGGTTTTGGAGTATGTGTATTGGGTACATATGTACATATGTAAGTATGTACATACATATATACATTCAGATGCGATCAACTAATTAACAACGAAATTCAATATGATATTGTTTGCAAATTATGTTTATTTATTTTTAATGATTTTAATTTAAAATATAATTCAATCTGTAACAAGAACCACAATAATAAAAGTTTAAAAGCTTGCACAAATTGCAAAAAAAACGAATCAAACTTCAAGAAATGGTCATCCAAATTTTTAATTAGAATATTTAAAAAATTTTCGGGTATGCAGTATTGTAGTCCATTCAATTATAGTATAAGAAAGTGCAAGTTTCAAGTTGTTAAAAATTACCATTGATTTTATGGATTTTTTTTGTGGGGGTGTTGCTGTTTTTTTTCATACAAAAAAAAATTGTGATCATGTGTTATATGGAAGAAAATGCGAACACCCTCCACAAAAAAAATTCTATAAATTCAACTGTAATTTTTAATGACTAGAAACTTGCACTTTAGTGTACTTCATTGAATGGGCTACAAAGCTGCATACCCGAAAATTTTCTAAATTTCAAAATAAAAAAATTTAAATCTTGATAACAATTTTTTTTGAAGTTTGATTAATTTTTATGCAATTTGTGCAAGCTTTTAAACTTTTATTATTGTGGTTTCTGTTATAGATTGAATTCTATTTTAAAGAAAATTATTAAAAATAAATAAACAAACATAATTCGCAAACAATATCATTTTGAATTTCGTTGCTAATTATGTAGTTGATCGCATCTGTGTGTACTACAAGCATCCATATGCGCATGCCTAATAGGAAGAAAGTTAGTCGCAGCTTTTTTCACAGATATCTATTCCACTGAAAATGATGTGAAAAAGCTGTAACTAACTTTAGTGTCAACTTTATTTTGACCATGAATAAGCCCCATTATTTACATGTAATACGAGTATTGCAGTTTAAAATCATCATTCAACACATTGGTCCGTATGCATAAAAACTAAGCAGTTGCTTTTACTTAAAATTTCATAACTTTCACTTAAATTTATTTGAACAAATCGAGTAAAAGGTCTGAGATTTTAAGAAAAGGTATCTGCTTAGGTTATATGCATATGGCATATTTTCGCGAAATAAATGTTCATAAAACTCAAATATAACTTTTCGAGAAAAACCACTTTGCTAACAAGTGCAATTGCTGCTTTTGTACGTTTTTGTCAATGTATCCATTTTTGAGTGAATTTGCTAGCAAGAAAACTGCGGTTTGTTGCATTGAAAGCAGCGTAGCAATCGTTAAAAAATAAAAACTGATTTTTTCTTCGCTTTTAAATGCCGACAACAAATGACCAAAGAGTACGCATTTGTAGGCTTTTTTTTGTCAATATGTCCATCTTTAAAGTGAATTTGGGAAAAAACTAAGGCACCTAGAAAACTGCGGTTTGTTGCATTGAAAACAGCGCGGCAACTAAAATAAGAATTGTTAAAAAAAAAAATCAATTTTTGCGAGCCAAATGCCGACGGCAAATCACCAATGAGTTTGCATATTTGCATAGCTTTCACATATTTATTAGATAACAAATCTACGTTTTGGAGTTAAAGCATTCCCGGGCATATATTTTCGTAAATTAATTTTCATTAATTTAACCAAGAATTTTAATCTTTTTTTT
>NW_023476174.1:0-454 GCF_013731165.1 Rhagoletis pomonella
ATGGGCTAAAAACTAAAGAATATTAATAAAGCTCGAAATTTTTACGACAGTATGTTTGTTTTTGGATGTTTCGCAAAGATTTAATCTTGGGTTTATACAGTTTTTCTTAAAGAATACATTATTGTTTATAAACAGATAATTAAAATTAAAGAATAATAAAATAAATAGTCAATATGTGAGTGCCGTAAAGGTATTATATTTAAGAAAATCTCTTCTTATAACTAAAGAAGACTTTGTTTCTATATGAAGCTGACTTTGACATTTTGTCTTAGTATCTTAGTATCGAAAAGTTTCTTTAAAAATTTGCCTAGGCTATGTTATACTGGTTCGTTCAAGCCATTTTTCAAAACTTACAAAGGTAAATACGAACAGGCGAACTGTGAATTTTCAGAGCTATATAATTTTTGGTATTCATTACAAAATTTTACTAAAAAGTACTGCGTAGTAGGAAAGT
>NW_023476174.1:554-3071 GCF_013731165.1 Rhagoletis pomonella
AATTGTACCAAAAATGCCAACACTGTTCTGTATACATACTTTTTTTCGTTTTTACTTTTTTACTCTTATTTTATCTTTCAGCTTCGCTAAAAGCACTTCTACCAACGCTTGGCTTACCAAATTTATGCCAATTAATAAAATTTTGCGATTTAAATTCATTTTCAATAATGTAAATAACGATTCGTGTTGAATCCAAAATCGCCTCGTCTGAATAGGGATGGCAACTTTTTCACTTTCAACTTCTCATTCAACTAGGTATTCAACTTTTGTTGCCTGTAAAATCGCCTCGTGCGAATGCCCTATTAGTGATGCTCTTTTAATTTAACCCTAGAAGGGTACGGTTAAATTGTAGGCGCTTATAGGTACCGATGAGTAAATTTTACTCACTTCAGAATTTTTCGTTATTATCTGATTTATTTTGTAAAATAGTAGTTTTAAATGGAAAAAAATTTAAAGCCAGCATATAATATAAGTGTAATTTTTTATTATAATATGTAAAATAAGCAAAAATAATACTTTATTATTGATTTTTGACGATTATGAATACATAAAAATTGTTTTTTCAAGCACATTCAGGGCACTTTTTTTGTGCATGTTCACCGCAAATAGCTAATCCACAATTGCAATAAGTGGTGGTGTATCTACGTTTGGTATAGCTACAAAAATTACAGTACTTTCTTGGCCCCTTTTGGTCTTCTCCGGCACTATGGGCCTCTTGGCTTGCGCCTACAATATTCTGAATGGATTTTTCAACGCCAGGCTCATGTTTGTATTAGTTGCTAATCTTTTACTTTGAAATCCTTCCGTTAACTCCTTGTGTAGAGATAACATAAAATTAAGTCGGGATTCTGGCTTTTGTCCACGGCTACACATGTTGTGCGCGTAAATGATGTATGCGTTTATTGCAGCTATGTTCATCATATTTTGGAAAAATGCTAGAGGCCACCTTCTGGTTTTCCTGCCGTGGTTAATGTTTTGGCACATCTGGTCAAAACTGTCAACTCCTCCTTTTGTTGAGTTGTACACATGCACTATTTCTGGTTTTCCAGTGGTCTCATGAATACTACCCGTACTGTGCATACTAGACGCCAATAATACAAGTTTATTATTATTGGGCTTGTATGATACAACTGTCAAATCCTCATGAAATATAAACAATGAAGTGGATGCGGCTCGTTTTTTGAAACTTTATATCTGTAGCTTCAATAGGCAATTGTGGTTTATTTTTTTTTATTGTGCCAACAGTTGTTATTTTGTATTCATGACGGAGACGTTGAATGAGTGGTACACTCGTAAACCAATTGTCTATCGTGACATTTCGATTGGTGCCCTTTACATTTTTCAGCAGTTCAAGAACATAATATTCACCAGCAGCCATTGCAGGAGGAACACTTCCTTTTCCAAGGTAAACAATGGCATCCAACATATACTTTGTTCCGCTATCACAAGACATGACAATTTTGATGCCATACTTGTTGGGTTTAGAGGGAATATACATCCTAAATGGACATTTGCCTCTAAATCCAACTAGTTGCTCATCAATGGTTATATAGCTTCCAGCCTTATAGTTCACTCTGCAATTGTTTAGAAGTTTGTCCCAGATAGAAGAAACTGGAGCTAGTTTGGTCATTTCTCTTCTAGCAGTTCTTGTTTCTTTGTCATCGAACCTTAGACAATTTAGGATAAATTTGAACCTTCTCTCAGGCATGGTTACCTTGCACCTTTCCCCACAGTAGGTAGTGTCAAACATCATATGTGTTGCCAAGTGATTATCTTTGAGAGCAGCGGACAAGACTAACAAACCAAGAAATGCTTCAAGTTCGTCCATTTCCAAATTTGACAAAACCGCGTGAGATTTATCGTTATAGTTCTCCCTTTGAATGTTTATTTCTTTATTTGTATAAACCAAAATCTCTTCCAATATGTCTGCGGTAAAAAACAGTTTGAAGCAGCTGGCAGGACACAACGAATTTTTTGCATTTGCTGTTGGGCCAGGGCGAATGTGAACAATATTTTTTGAGGGAGTTTTTTGACCTAGCGCAGCAACAGGTTCCTTACTCCAAAAAAAAATTTCCATCTTTTCCGATCAGATTGTTGGTACTAGGTGTAATAATTGTAATTACCTCTTCTGTTTCACGAATTTCTTGGGCAGCTGATCTTCTCCCCTCAATAAGTTTCTGTTTTTTTACGTTTGCTGCTTCCAGGTGTTTCCTCCTTTTCTTCCTTTTCAGCTTCTTCTGCATTTATGATTCCGTGTATCAAATTTTCTTCGACATCATTTAATTCTTCCGGTTCTGGTTGATATTCCGGATCTGCAACACTGTCCCAAGAATCGTCATCAAAGTTACAAAGCTCCAACTCCAAATTGTCTTCTTCCTCAGATTCTAGTTCAAGTATTGCATCGAAAATATTTTGTTCTGATAGCCCGCGACCTGCCATTTGTATGCTCTGTAGTTTTCTTTACGGTAAAATAATACAAAACATAAACATAATTGTCATAATTCAGCACAAAATATA
>NW_023476175.1:0-3070 GCF_013731165.1 Rhagoletis pomonella
TTTCATTAGAATGTAAATCTGTATTAAGGTTTTTATCTAAATTCAACGAAAGAGACGAACGCAGTTTCGCTGGTTCAGGATTAACAGAAACTTTGGCCTTTCGTAGTTGGTAAATGCTGTTGTGGTAGTGCGCGTATAAATTACCACTTGGCTTTTTACACTTTTTGTATAAGTAGTAAGTATCCTGTAAACAGTAAATTAATTAGCAAACCTAAAATCAAATCCATTTTTTTTTATCTAATGCATTACCTTAGATTCCTTTGGAAAAAGTTGTATAATAAAAATAAAGTACATTATTATGTGACATAAATCATAATTGAGAACGCCTTCAAAAAGATCATGCAGAAGGTCGACTGCGAAATTTTCAATAACATGAAAACTATGCAATTTATTGAAAATCGAATTTTCTCTGACACCTGTTTGTTGTACGTTACTAATTTGAACGTCAGATTTATAATTTTCTTTGTTGCGTAGCTTGTCAGAAACTTCTTGAGCTTCATTTTGGCATTCTGTTTTGCTTGTTTTACAGAATCTACAAAAATAGGTAGAAGAAAAAAGATCGTGAAAAACCTAATATGTAATTCAAAGCCAAGTTGTCACCCAAAACAAGACCTAGTGCAAAATAAATAGTTTTTACATGGTTATTTACTTTTATTTGCAATCCATTTTGTTCTAAATCGTTAAATATTTCAATTAATTTGTATAAACATCGATCATTACCGAATTTGTGTACGTCTTTTGATTTAAATAAAGCTGCTAGAAAAATGAATTCTAATTTATGATTTAAACAGGTAGGTGCTGAAGGCAAAGAATAATAAGCTGCTAGAATAGGCTCTGTGTGAGAACTTAAGGGATTGTTTAATTCTATATCGTCGAAATACAAGAAAATAGGAAACATAATACGTTCAGAATTTTGGCATTTTCGCTTCCAAAGCGATCCATTTATAAAATTTTTAAGTGAGACACTTCTTGATAAAATAGCTTTATTATTTTGAAATTTTTTCATACACTTCCGGTAATTCAAAATATTTTTTAAGTTGGAATTTTATTGGGAACAAAATACCTGCTGCAATTGATTCGTCTATTGCTTTGAAATTACATGAAATCAAGTTAGAAAGTGAATTATCAATTTGGATTACAGAAGGATTTTCGTACATATCTGAATCTAATAACGTTTTAACAAATGTATGCTCTGAAGAAAAACTGGCGAATGGTGCCTTACAAAACGATATTAGCTCATTTAAATTCTCACGAACTTCGCTATGATCTGGCTCTAATTTTTTTACAATTTTTTCCAATTCCCCACTAATTGGACAAGTTATAAGATTTGTTATATTTTTTTGTAGTAACGTTACTTCCTTTCGGTGCAAGTAGTTGCTGGAATATTTTTCTAATGTAAATTTCAAACAGTTTTCTTTTAACAAATTTAAGTTTACATTTGATGTTGGTTTTTCAGTACTGTTTTCTATTTTTCTTTTTTTTTGACTTGAATTGATTTCGGAATCAATAGAAATATTAAATGCTGTTTCACTTTCTGTATGTATTGAATTGATTTCAGAATCAATAGAAATATTAAATGCAGTTTCACTTTCTGTATGTCCATGCTTTTTTTCCTCATTTCTCATATGGCGACGAAATGACTTAAAATCATCAAATTTATGTTTACACTCTAGAAAACAGCATTGGAAATAATCTACAGCACCTTTATGATGAACATATTGCAGATGTGTGAATAACTTTTCACATTGAAAAAATATTTCACCACAGACAAAACAGATTACCATTTCTTAAATTAAGAGAGATCGCTAATAAGCGATGAAACACAGCTCAAGTTTTCGTGTGTCAAATTAAAGAAATATTTCGCCAAAAACTCCCACACTTGTTTGCACTCTGCTGGGTATTCTAAATCTAACGTTGCGAATAATTTTAAGCAGACATCTATGCTTTTCATAAAATTTCCTACTTTGTAATAGCTGTTAGCGAAGAATATATAAAATTCCGTCAAATTTATATCATCTTCACCGATTCCGCACAAATGTGGTTGAACTGTTTCTCCAGCTTTGCACTTATTGATACCTTCAAGTATCTTATGTTGAAGCTCTTGCCTGGTAGCAGCATGTATAAGAAATGCTTCTCTGGACTCAAATAAAGTTGTTTTCTTGTTCTTTTTGCGATGAGTCGGTTTTAACATACTATGAAGCAACAAGGAAACAATCACATCACGTGCATCTACAAAGCAAATATAAGAGTATTATTACTCCTTGATACATTTCATAATGTAAAACAATTGAAGCTTACTTTTATCAATATTGGTTGTTAATTTTTCCAATAATTGAAGACCATATTTGTCTTTGGCGTAATTGTTAAAACGCGGTATCAATTTGGTTACGAGATTGTCCCATTCTTCCAATAAGCAGTTTGATTTTAGAGGATATTTTTTTTCAAAGTCCAATTCGATCTATGAAACAAACAAATTTCTTGTAATTAAATAATCACATAGACGAAACAACCTTTTACCAAAAAATATCCAAACTGTTGCTTTAGAATAGGCCACTCTATTAAAATATCGTTTGTTGTAATTGTTGAATTAAATAACTTTTGTCTTGTCTCGTATGTAACATTCCAGTATTCTACCACTTTATCGTACGGTTCAATGTTGTTTTTAAGCCAATTTTTCGCTTCGTTTTCATTAGAATGTAAATCTGTATTAAGGTTTTTATCTAAATTCAACGAAAGAGACGAACGCAGTTTCGCTGGTTCAGGATTAACAGAAACTTTGGCCTTTCGTAGTTGGTAAATGCTGTTGTGGTAGTGCGCGTATAAATTACCACTTGGCTTTTTACACTTTTTGTATAAGTAGTAAGTATCCTGTAAACAGTAAATTAATTAGCAAACCTAAAATCAAATCCATTTTTTTTTATCTAATGCATTACCTTAGATTCCTTTGGAAAAAGTTGTATAATAAAAATAAAGTACATTATTATGTGACATAAATCATAATTGAGAACGCCTTCAAAAAGATCATGCAGAAGGTCGACTGCGAAATTTTCAATAACATGAAAACTATGCA
>NW_023476176.1:0-3070 GCF_013731165.1 Rhagoletis pomonella
TTTTCATTTTCAATTTCATAGATTGTTTATAATGACTTTTGCTAAAATTTCAAAATCAAAAGTTATCAAAACAAATTCTATGGGACTGAGAAGTATTATTTTCTACTTTTTAGTCCATTTATAAAAGCGTTGTATATTAAAAACTTGTTTTTATATTATTTATTTTCTGTTTAGTCTCCTTTATTCTCGAAACTCGGCAACTCACACTTGTCTATTTAACGACTTTTTTTTTATTTTCTATTTTTTTCGCGCTGCAAACACCGCTGAGCAAGCGAAAAATTTCACCTCACCTTCATGTATACCAAGGCATACGCAAATTTTGTTTTATTTCTCATATCAATATGTACATTGTTCATGCATGAACACATGTCTATGATACATACATAAATATGTAGGAATTTTTATATCTGTATGTACATTAAGTATGTCTCTCTAATTGGAAAGACATGGCCACAAGGTAGACCCGTAAAACTGATTAATTTTTTTGTATGCCTTGCCGTCAAATATGGCAGTAACTAAAGACAAAGAAATGGAAACTGCTAAGCGTTCTCGTGACAAGCTTTCATGGCAAAGAGTGCCTGGCTGGTAAAATGAACTCGTTTTTGCTTTTTGTACTTTATTAACATTTTAATAGTGACTCAAGTTTCCGCATTTTTTTCATAGACAGTGCAAAATAGTTACAGAGAGGATAAAAAACTATTCCCCCTTTGACATAGTTTTTTTTTGCATCTCAAAAATGTACCTCGCTACCTTTTTTGATTGTATCTTTATCGATTTTACCTAGATATTCGTCAGGCAGCATAATTTTTTCTTTTACTAGAACATCGACAAATTCCTTCAAAGACAGCTTGCAAGTGGTATTCAACTTGGTCGTGCATCTTGCGAGTTCATCCTTCATGCATCCTTCCTTCCCAAATGAGGAGCAGCACAATTTTTTAGTCAATCGTGATGCCGACCACTACCTGGCCGTTTCTATAAATAAAAAAATCTTTACCAATTGCATCGGTTCCGAATTTAGTTACAGTCTATAAAACAGCTGAATCCTCCACCTGGAGGACACTACACCCGTTCGGCAGTCTAAATTAGTCGGCGGGGGTAAGGTTCCACGAGAAGTTTCCTTCACACGATTTATTCTTGAAAGCCTGTTCACATTATCGTCATTTATGGCTCATTTTTAATTTATAAGCAAATCATGCTCAAATGAAATAATCTCTCCTTGTAAAATCTGTCACAAGACGAATTCATATAAGGTGGTATCGATTCAACAAATACAACAATTACTTGTATTTTGTGTTTGCTTTTAGCGGCCATTGTCAAATTGCTGCTATTCTTCCACGAATGAAAAAGGGCGGGAGAGCAGACAATATTTAATCATTTTTTATTAATATACCGACACCTGATTGGAAGATCGACCTATCTCGGCAGCCTGTTCGAAAACTCCCTATCTCAAAAAACTGTTCTAGAACACCCTATTTCAGAATTTTGTTGAAGAACGCCCTATCTCAGAATGCGGTTCAAAAACGCCCTATCTCGGAAAATTTTCAATATATTTTCATTTGAGATAGGGCGTTCTTCAACCAAATTCTGAAGTAAGACTTTCATAAAAAGTTTTCTGAGTTAGGGCGTTTTTGAATTGGCTGCCGAGATAGGTCGATCTTCCAATCAGGTGTCGGTATATTAATAAAAAATGATTAAATATTGTCTGCTGTAACCTATTTTAGAAATAATTTGTTTATTAGGATTTGCAATTTGAAAAAATCAGTTCCTTCCAATTTTGGGAATCAAACGGGACCCCACACAAGCAAAAATCGATTTCTACAATCTTTATTAACCTGAAGGGCTATACAACAAACAACCGCTATGCGAACAAAGTTATAATACCCATGTGCACAAAAGCGCTCGGGTGTAATTATTTCTTAAAACATTATTCTAAATGTATGTTTTGAGCAAATTGATTTCAAAAGTTAGAAATATGTCCCATTTTTCAAAAATGTATAATAATAAACATGTGAGTTTTTTAGCAATTTGTTTTCTGTAATTAAGGAAATATTGAATTTTTTGAATTTTTCGAAATTACCGTTTTATGGGAGGGACCAGGTTATTGTTTAATTTTTGTATTTTCAATACGCTTCCGCCTTGCATAAAGGGAAACCCGCGTACCGAATTTTCTTCCGATATCTCAACTTTTCCTAGAGTTATCGTGTACACAAAAAAACGGACAGAGAGACAGGCGGAGATGGACTAATCAACTTCTCTTTTTATTCTGGGCATTTACGGTATATACATACATATGTACATAAATGTAGTATATATCTATCTCAATTTTGGTTGTTCCAAATATCCGTTACGTGAGAAAAGTTATAGTACCCTACTGCAGAAGTGCGTAGTAAATATGTTTAAATAGTACACCTTTTAATTAATAACACAGGTCTGCAAAAAAAAGGGTTCGGAATTGTCAATAAAAAGTGAAATGCCATTTCGAAGCAAATTTTTTCCTAAGAATCCGAATCCGGGGTTTAAATTGCTCTATCACGTCAGGACTTTGAGATATCCTAACCTAAAAGTGCAAAAAACGCTGTTTTTGCCCATTTTTGAGGTTATGTAGCTACGAAAATTTTGCTCTTCATAAAAAAGTAGACGTGGTATGTAATCGACCGTATCACGTCTCATGTTATCTCAATGGATTTTCGAATATCGAAAAATTCACAAACATGGAAACTTCAAAATGCGATATCTCAGTGAAAAATAAAGATATTTAAGCAAACTCAACGGCATTTAAAAGAGGAAGACTCATTCTTTAAAATACCACGTTTACTTTTTTATGAAGAGCAAAATCTGCGTAGCTACATAACCTCAAAAATGGGCAAAAACAGCGTTTTTGCACTTTTAGGTTAGGATATCTCAAAATCCTGACGTGATAGAGCAATTTAAACCCCGGATTCGGATTCTACGCAAAAAATTACTTCGAAAATGACCCTACACTTTCCTAGAACAAAACGTTGTTGACCTGTGTAATTAATAAAAAAAAAATGCGTGTGTAAAACCGTACACATGATAGAAGTGAAACTTC
>NW_023476177.1:0-3069 GCF_013731165.1 Rhagoletis pomonella
GTAGTCAAATCTAACTTACTTAACAAACAATTTAATTGTGCGACTTAGGTCCAGTTTTTCAGTGCACGACTTTGGTTTAACATAGTTTAAACGCCCGAGCATGCTGGTTTAAACTAAGATTAGCCAATGAAATGTCAGCCAACTGATCAATTTAAACGCGAAAATGAATTAAAAGGCTGTTTGTATAAATTATTTTTATCCTTCGAAATTTAAAAATTGAGAAAATAAAATATGTAGGTATATTAACGGGGGTCAGTTTGTATGGTAGGTTTTTTCGACCATGCGCATATTGCATATACATACGTGTAATTCTAATCAACTTTACCGAATAAACCATGGCTCTAAAATCAATTTGGAATTTTCCAAATTGCGAACATAGGCTTCTTAACACTTTGCTATAGTGTCGTAAAGGGTTGCTTAAATTTTGTACAAAACATGCTGTATGAGGAATCGATTTGTGCACTTCTCTTTTACTTCCACCAGAGAACATAACTGTAAAAATTTCCACATTTTCTTATAAACCTATGTATTCTCGCAGTGTGGCAAACTCCTAATTTATTTTTGACGCATGGTTTCCTCGCAAAATTTCTTAGAATTACAAGTAGAATCCTCTTCAGGGATGCCGTTTGGATCTAAATAGATCCAATTGGATAAATTTTTAGACGAATTTTTGCGGGATACTTATTTTTTCCGATCAGTATTAATGTGGATACTTTTTTAAATAGGCCAAAATTTTATATTTCCTATGAAGTTTTTTCGTTCAAAAATCGATTTTCATTAAAGATGGTAGAAAGCATTACGTTTTCTAAACGTATAAAGAATCGCTACTTAAACGTGAAATTAAAGCATTTTATTTTTTGTGAACGAAGCAATGAACATATGAAGAGATCTCACCAAAATAGGTATAAGCGCAATTGCTTTAATTAGCTTAAAAGGATGCTTTACGCAAGATCTTAATATACATACCGTCGTTTAAAGTACAAAACCGCGTATCAACCAAATGCAAAACCGCGCATGTGACGTTGCTTAAACTATTTTCTATATAGTAAAAACACTTATATTTCAAAATGGTTCTCTTTTTTATAAAGCAATCGCATTTCTGGCTAGTTTATTTCAGGACGAATGAATAAGGATTGAGCCAAGAGCTTGTGTGAGCAAGTCCAATTTTTGGCAGCAAATGTCAGTTACGCGGTTTTGCAAAATGACGGTACGCGGTTTTGTACTTTAAACAACAATATACATATGTATATAAAGTAAATTATACACTCTAAAAATTTTTTGTTTAAATTTACGCATATTAAGATAGGTAACCAGTTTCCTCTCCTAATGCGTGTAAATTTACACACCGTGTTAAATTAAACTTTAGATGTGTATTTGACGTGTTTAAATTTAAACATCAAATGTCTAAATTCTAAACATTTAATGTGTAAAATTTTAAGTGCAATTTTAAACATTCTGTGTTCACAAGAAATGTGTAAACTTAGGCATTTGATGTTTTAAGCGAAAACAATGAATGTGTAAACCTCCACCAAATTACCCTTTTGGTGTTTAATTTTATACCTACACATACATATATTCTCCCAGGCGTTTTATACGTACAATAATAATAAGTCGTATATTACATTTTATTAAAAACCAGTGTTTATTAACATTTATTTATACATACCTACATATTTTGTATAAACATACATATGCAAGAAAAAATGCATTTATTATATTTTTGAATGAAACATATGAAAAAGTATAATAATAACATTGAAGTAGTGATACCAGCACTGGTATTTAGTTTAGTATAAAGTATTTTTCAATTATTTCATTAAATTTTATTCCAAATGTTTGCAGTTACTCAAACAAGTGTTCATATGTTGATTTTCTTTTAAAATTGACAATGTTTTTTAAGTCAAAATTTGTTATTTTTTTATATTGTTCATACTTTAACAAAACCAAACATATACACCGCGTGTCATAACTATAAATGCACTAAAAAATTGACTAGTTTGCACCAATTATATTTTTATTTAAGTTGTGTTTTATAAAGATAAAATTTATTCTTCAATAAAAATCGTATAAATCCATGTTTCTAACCTAATGCAATATTTAAAAAAATCAACATACTTTCTTAAAAAATTCGAGCCTTTAATTAGATTTTTAAGAAAAATGTTGAGTATGTAGCTTTACAGCCCATTCAGTTTTAGTATAATAAAGTGCAAGTTTGAAGTGGCTAGGGCTTACTGTTGATTTTTGGTAATTTTTTTGCTGGCAGTGTAGTGAACTTTTTCCATGCAAAGTATGTGCGAGTTTTTTTATGCGGAACAAAATGACCGACATCTTCAACCAAAAGAATAGCCAAAAATCAACGGAAAGCCCCAGCCGCTTCAAACTTGCACTGGCACACTTAATAAAATTGAATGGGCTGCATCCTGCATCCTCTACATTTTTCTAAAAATCTAATTAAAGGCTTTCAATTTTTAAGTTGAATTATTTTAAATACTGTATTAGGTAAGAAACCTGGATTTATACGGCTTTTGTTTTTACTAAAACTATATTTTTATTAAAAAAATAACTAAAATTAAATAACAAAAATATAAATGGTTCAAAATTGTGAATATGTAGTGCGCTAATAACCATGACACGGGGTGTATGTTTGTATATAAGTCAAAGTTTAAAGCTTTATACAATATTCAAAACGTTTTCATCAAAGTTTCGAACTTTTTAATCTTAATAGCTAGAACATTTTTGGATATGCAGTTTTATAGCTCATCAACTTTTAATATAATAAAGGGCAAATTTTAATCGTCTAAAAAATCACGATTATTTTTAATATTTTTTTTTGCTGACGGATTTTTCCACTTTTATCCATATGTATAAACATGAGTTAGTTATGGAATATAATGCGCAAGACCGTTCGCAAACAAAATTTCAAAAAATCAAAGTCAGTTTCTTTGATTTGTACTTGCTATAAAACCAAAAATCTCAAAAACCGTCAGCAATAAAAATTGTTAAAAAAATAGTGATATTTAGCCGATTAAAATTTAATAATATAAAAAAAATAATAATAACCAAAAACTG
>NW_023476178.1:0-3069 GCF_013731165.1 Rhagoletis pomonella
TATAATAAAAACCAAGCTTCAAGTGGCTGAAAATTAGTTAACACCTAATTTCTTACAAAAAACAGTCCAAAACCCCGATTTCTCACGTAAACTGAAATTCCCCACAACGGTCCTTTCCCCGATTCCCCACGCAAACTTAAATTGCCCGCAAAGCGGGGAATTCCCACGAGTTGGCTTCCCTGGTCTGTATAAAAAATTTAGCTTTTGAGCAGGCCTGGGCGACTCCGACTACGCAGTTCCCTCGGGGTAGCGTCGCGTGTTCGTATACACGAAGTGGAAGGTATTATGAATTGGTAATTAATTTTCGCTTCATTTTCACCTTCAACTTCGTGTATACGAACACGCGAGGCTACCCCCAAAAGTGTACTGCGTAGTCGGAGTCGCCCATGCCTACTTTTGAGGTTTATTATGAGGATAAATGGAAAACCTTCGGATTTCAACCGACTTCCAAAAAAGGAGGAGGTTATAAGTTCGTCGGAATATTTTATTTTTTTTATTTTTTTTTTATGTATGTTACCGCATAACTTTGAACCACGTCAACCGATTTCGATAATTGTTAATGTTAGGTTATTTCTGAGCTCGCGGTCTCTTGGGCCGGGGCCCTCTCTGATCGAGGGCCCTTGGCATTTTGCCAGCAATGCCACCCTATAGTTACGCCTCTGGAGATTTGCGTAAATTCCAACTAGCTTTTTTTGATCAGCTGTTTTCTTGTTGGCAAATTGCTGTGGGCTAAAATATGTATTTATATGTATAATATGTATGTAAAACTAGCGGTATCCCGGTGTGCTTCTCTACACCAAATATTGAAAAATTGATGAAAAATCCTGGAATTTTTCTATATGAAGATTTATCATTTGTTTTATTTCAAAATGTTTGATTCTTTATTTTTAATCTTAATCCAACACATTTGGATATACAACATTTTTTGTTTTTCCATCTTGGGTATGAATAAATAAACAATTTGGAATGCCAACTCTTGAAGAGGCCACGTATAGCTGTCCGTGCGAAAAGCACGGCTCCTCCAAATTCAATTTGCATACTTGAAGAGTTTGTCCTGGCGCCTTGTTGACGGACATGGCAAATGCTAGACGCACTGGGAATTGCAAACGCTTGAATTCAAACGTCATGTCTGTTTTTATCAGTGGAATACGTGGTATGAGCACAATTTCACCTTTCGCTTTGCCAGTCAGTATTGTTGCTTCAACTAAATTCGCCATCAATTTTTTTACTGCCAGTCTTGTGCCATTACACAGTTTTGGAGCATTTAAATTCGTAGTAAAATAATTGATGAGCCGCCCTTTAAATTCAAACAATGTGGTGGCATACCAGGCGGTTCCATTGAATTCAAAAATTCAACTGGATAATTCACTGCGTCATCTTGATTTATTGCGCTGTCAACAGATTTATATGTTGTCACTTCATATGGCAATTTTTCTAGAATTTGATAATTGATTGAATTGACATGCACATTTTTGATGCCAGTATTGCGCGTTCTCTCAACCAATCGTGATAAAGGTAATTTTGAGCAATATTTGGAAACACGCATTCAATCAATTTTTCTTTTAATTGGAGAATTGTACAAAAAATTCTTCGGCAATGTAATCAAGCCATTTGTATTATCGATTCGAACTTTGCCATTTCCGATCTCTAACAATTGCTTATGCAACTGAACACGCATGTTTATGTGTAATGTCAATTTTTGCACATATCGCCACAGAGGGGCATGCATTGATCTCATCTGCCGGTGTTGATCGTGGAACCACGGGCAATGTTTGTCGAAAGTCACCTGGCAATAATACCAAAGCACCACCAAAAAGCTGTTGATTTGCACGTAAATCCTAATTGTGTTGATTCTTCAAAGTCCAAAATAGAAAGACCGAATATCAATGTACACTACCTATTCGATAATACGATGAAATGACAAATATGTTGTGTTGTGGTGACTTTCATTCCATTGGCTCTACAAAATTCCTATTGAAAAACTTGCAGCCATGTTTATACTTGACTTAATTTAACCAAAGAAAAAAGAAAAACAGCACATTATAGCAACAATTTTCCACTACGTTTTGAAACTTTTCGTACGAAATGATGCAACAAATTTGTGCAAAATTATTGAAATAAATTCAATTGATTATTCAATTGATTTTTTTAAGCTCAAGGCCGGGTTGAAATAAAACAATCTGTTTTTGTTGTTTTTAAATCGTATATGTTAAAAAAAAATCAAGTACTAATTGAGAACTATATTGCAGCCATGTTTATACTTGACTTAATTTATACGAAGAAAAAATAAACACAGCACATCATAGCAAGAATTTTTCGATTTTTCATGTGTCTGCTGTTGTACCATATACGTGGTTCACGTGACAGACATAAACTGTCATTTATCATGAACCGCTGGACCGAATTCGGACACACTTCACATAACCCATCTGCATGATAGTCCGAATAAACCGTTTAAATTTGGTAGAATTCGTGCACTTATTTTTTTTATTTAAGATGGGGAGTATGGAATTATTTCATATGTCTCTATACCAATTCCAGTAATCTACCACAAATATTTCAAGAGATATACCAGATGAAAATTTTTGTTAGTATGGGTGGTGACATACCCCTTTTCCGAATTCGGGGAAACTTAACACAAACCATCTGGATGATAGCCTGAATATGCCGTATAAATTTGGTTGAATTCGGTAAAGCCGTTATCAAGTTATAAGCTCACACCAAAAACGTGTACTTATTTTTATACATAAGATACATATGCCACGCCCCCTTTTCCAAATTTGGGCAAACTCCACATAAAATATCTGCATGATGGCCCAAATTAGCTTTATGAATTTGGTTGAATTCGGTTAAGCCGTTCTCAAGTTATAAGCTAACTCACTAATTTTTATATATAAAATACAGGCGCCAATCCCCCTTTTCTGAATTCAAGCAAACTTCACGTAAACCATCTGCGTGATAGCCCGAATATGCCGCATAAATCTTGTTGAATTCGGTGAAGCCGTTCTCAAGTTATATGGTCACAACAAAAACGTTCTCTTATTTTTATATTTTAGTTAGTATGGGTAG
>NW_023476179.1:0-3069 GCF_013731165.1 Rhagoletis pomonella
AAAAGTTTAAGCTATATAATGTCAGAGGAATATACGTTGGTTATAGATGTTCAGGGATTCTATTTTAATAGGAAATTTATTGCTAAAGAAGTCAGCATATCAACATATGATTCATATATAACAACGTTTCTTATTCAACCTCCTTTTGAAGAATCTAAGTTGACGATACGGGATAAAACAACTAATAACTGGTTATATCATAATCATCATGGATTAAAATGGGAAGATGGTGATTCGACTTTAATGGCTGTTATTGAATATATCCATTCATTAATGAAAAGAAAAAATTATATATTCTATGCTAAGGGATTGGAGAAAATCAGATGGATTCAACGTTTATTCGGATACGATATTATTTTATATAATTTAGATGATTTAAATTGTCCAAATTTAAAGAATTTATATATTAAAAATATAAATATAAATACTTGTAAATATCATGAAAATTCTATGATATGTGCTGAAAAAAAATGTAATAATATTAAGAAAATTTATTTCTTCATTAAATATCTAATAATAAATAAAAATAAATAAGTAATTATAAAACTTTATTTTATTTCAAATTAAATTTTTTTGTTCTCATCATCAACATCAGCAGACCTTTCCATTCATATGTGAAAGATGAAAAGATTTCGTATTATTTTTGAATTTGTTAGACATTCGGTGACTCTTTTGAATTTAATAAATTTGTCTTTCAATGAATATAAACGCGAAAAACAAGTATCCTAATCTTTTTTTGAAACGATGTATTATTAATATCTCCTGCTTTCTATAACAAAATATGAGTTTTCATAAGAAGTATGCTTAACAACTTTTCTCACTAAGTCAGCAATATATGAATGAATGAATAATGCTAGATGAATAAAACATTTAAATATACACATACTTTTATGAGCATTTTTTTTTGTATATGTTTATGTGGGATTCGTTATCGTCCACTTGGCGTTACTATACTTATTAGGCAAACAATGATGATGAAATCAAGATCAAGGCTATTTATAATATTAGCATTTGATTTGAATCATATAATGAAATTTAAATAGGATAATAAAAAATAAATATATTCTTTGACAGCAACATTGAGTTTAAGATTATTTCCACATTTTAATTGAATCATATTATGAAGTATCAAATAGCTTACTAAAATATATGTATATTTAAATATGTTCTTTATCAACAGTTTACCTCAATGCTTTTTATATAGTTATGAAATATGTATAAATAAGCTAATACTGTAATTAGAAATTATTACTTTGTTTAAAGATACTTATAAAACACATCATGCCTGGAATCAATCGAATCCTCAATAGCGAGCATCATGGAGAGTACAACTTCGATTTCGAATTGGAGATGTTGTGCTTTGAAGACATGAAAAACCCTTATATATGTATTGAAGATGACGATGAGGGTCCCCGGTTACAGGTTTTGGGCATCCCAGGCAGAGTAGCCCATGTTCTTTTTTTTTAACAAAAAATGGGATGAAGAGGATGACAATGGAAAATTCCTAACCGTTTGTGGCGGTGAAATTGAGGAGTACATAATGGATGTTGCTCCAAAAAGCAACATGAATATGAAAGAAGGGGTTTGGATATTAAGACTAAATTAAAGTATTATAGTAGAACAAATAGGGAAGCGATGTATGATGTAGAGTTTATTCTAAATCATATAACAATATTGTATTTGAATATAAATTAACTGTTGAATTGGTATTTAGAAATTTAAAATTTAATTATATAGAACTATAGATTTATTAAAAAACTTCAGCGTTTATTTGAATATAATATTATTTTATATGAGAGTTATTTATGAAAATAGGCTTATTCTTAAATCGTTAGTCGTTGGAAAAGGTTTTATAAATAATATAATTAATAAGCTTCCTATTGAACTTCATTTGCCTAGTTATCAATTTTGTGAACCTGGAACGAAACTACGGAAACTTTTAGTAAGAGGAGATCGAGGGATTAATCTACTAGACACTGCTTGTAGAGAACATGATATATCATATTTATATAATAAAGATTTAGATAACCGACATATTGCTGATAAAAAATTAATTTAGAAGGCTTGGGAAAGAGTTAGACCGAAGGATAGCAATCTTAATGGGAAAACAAATGCTTGGTTAGCTACAAATATAATGAAGACAAAAACGAAGTTCGGTATGGGGAACATTTATAGTAAAACTAAGAAAGTGGGAGGAAAAACTGGTTATCATCTCTTCAAACATGCTTTAAAAAGTGCTAAACAAAATTTAAAGAAAAGTGATAACTTAAAAGATGCAATTAAAATTTCACGAAAGGTTGTAAATAATATTTTTAGAGGGAAAAAGTCTATAATAAAAGCACCACGTGTAATACCATTACCTAAATCTGGAGGATTTCTCCCATTAGCGCCTTTATTCGTAGCATTAGGAGCACTTGGAAGTCTATCTGGCGGTACAGCAGGAATTATTAAAACAATCAATGCTATAAAAACTGGAAAGGAGCAGTTATTGGAGGCGAAACGTCATAATAATACAATGGAAGCTATTTCAATGGCAAAAGGAATGTTTTTAAAGCCTTATAAAAAGGGATTCGGATTATATTTAAAACCATACCAAAAAAACTCTTAATGAAGCTACCCAGAAGACCTCTTACTGATGTAGACTTAAAGAAGTATTCAAAATTTATTCCAAATTTTAGAGGGGTATTCATGTGTGACACTTTACCCCGTAAACCATTTAAGAGAGAATGTGGAATAATAAATTTGGATAGTTCAAAGGGTCCGGGAACGCATTGGGTAGCTTACTGGAAAAAACGGTAATGAGATTGATTACTTCGATAGCTTTGGAAACTTACAGCCTCCTAAGCAAATAATAAAGTATTTAGGAAAAAACATTAACTATAACTATAATCAACAGCAAAGCTATAATTCATATAATTGTGGACATTTATGCTTAAAATTCTTATTATCAAAATAAATAAGTAATTATAAAACTTTCTTTTATTTCAAATTAAATTTTATTTGTTCTCATCATCAACAGGCCTTTCCATTCATATACACATACATATTAAATACTTAGCAATCAACTAT
>NW_023476180.1:0-3069 GCF_013731165.1 Rhagoletis pomonella
GAACATGTTCGAGATTTATGGAGCGTCAAAAACTATCCTTTATATCGCGCCACAATGGGAGTCAACCGTTTCTGTTCGATATTGCGGTTCCTAAGATTTGACGATAAAAACACTCGTGCAACACGCTTACTAACTGATAAAGCAGCACCGATCAGTGAGTTGTGGACGATGATGAACAATAATCTTGCTGCACATTACAAGCCCGGCTCATGCTTGACGATTGATGAACAATTATTTCCTTACCGTGGACGCACACGGTTTACGCAGTACATACCGTCAAAACCTGCTAAATATGGTATCAAGGTTTGGTGGATTTGCGATGCCACAAATGCATATCCACTGCATGGACAAATATATACTGGCCAAGCAGAAACTGGTAGGGAAACGAACCAAGGCGAACGAGTGGTGAAGGATTTGTCTGCCAAATACCAAGGAAGTGGCCGAAACATTACAATGGACAATTTGTTTACGACCTTGCCAGTTGCAGAACTGCTTCTCACCTGGAAACTCACGATCGTTGGAACTTTGCGCAAAAACAAATCATATATTCCTCAAGAAATGAAGCAGAACAAAAACAGGACAATTGGTTCAACGACATTTGGCTTCAAAAATAATGTGACAATGTGCTCTTATGTTCCCAAAAAAAATAAAGCAGTAATTTTGCTTTGTACCATGCATAATGATGCTGAAATAGCTGACAGTGGGAAACCTGAAATAATTGAATATTATAATCGTACCAAAGGTGGTGTTGATCGAATGGACCAAATGTTTGCGGAATATCCAACACAAAGACAAACAAAACGATGGCCACTAGCGATGTTCTTCAACATGTTGGACATTACAGCTCTTGCAGCCTACATTGTCTACGATTTGAATAACCCTATGTTGCCTTGGAGAACAAACAACAAGCGTAAGCAGATCCTGCGCAGCTTGGCTGAAGCATTGTGTATGCCCATTATTGAAGCCAGAGCCATAAATCGTCAAGTGACGCGAAATTTTTCGACTAAAATTGCTATTGAAGCATATTTCAACCGACCGGTGGAATCAATGGTGTCAACAGCAGCATCAACATCTGCCGCAGCGCGCACGCCAAAACCTGTGTCCGGATCTTGCTATTTATGTTACGCACAAGAGGAAAAACGCCGTAGAAAAACCAGAAAGCTGTGCGACAAATGTAAGAAGCATTTTTATAATTTTAATAATAAAAGTCAATAATATAATGTGTGAAATGAATATTTTTAATTTTTCAAATAAAAAAATAATATAAAAAATGTTTTTTTTTTATTATTATGAGGATTTTTACTATTGGGGTACAAACGTATCCCGGGTGTGTGTTTACGTATATAATGTGTTTGGAAGGCTGTAGCTCCTGAACCAATGGTCCGATCTGGTTCAAATTTTGAATTTGAACTCAAAACTAAATAATCTTCCTAGATCAAAACAAAATAATATAATTTATAATAATATACTTGTAGAGTAACAACGAATACACATTTTGGTTTTTATTTCATTGAAATATTCTACCTGGTTCAAAAGATATGTGCAAAAAGGTCGCGCAAGGTATGGGTACGTAGGTAGCAAATACACTGGTATAACTGGTTTTTGTATTTTATATGCAGCTGCAAGGGTTGTTTTCACACGAGGTGTTGTTATAAATGCTGCCTGTTGATATTTTCATTATTGTTTTGGTGCTCAAAAGTGTAAGAAGTGAAAATATAAGTGAAAATAAATATAACTGAAACTATAAATAACTGGGTACGAAATGACTTCAAGAAGAAACGAATATTTATCAAGTGCAGCATACAGAAGGTAAAAAATGTAAAATAAGCAACAATGTAAACATATACTAATTTTTTTTATTATGCAGGCTAACTGAGGAACAGCGAGAATCATATATACAATCTTTATTTGATGAAATTTGTGACGATGGCGCTCCCTATGACTTTGACTCAGAAGATGAAGAAGAAATTCAAATCAATGACATTGAAATTGCTGATGACGATGCTGAAGTTTCGCAAAGTGCCGCAGAAGTATTACCTGATTATGCGGACTATGAGGATGATGAAGAAGACGATGAAGAAGAAGAAGTAGAAGAAAATAATGAATTACCTGCTAGTGCCGAAAAATTTGTTGCACGTGATGGTACTGAGTGGATGAAAGAACCAAATGTAAGTCGTCAGGTACTCAGACAAAATATTATAAGAGAACGTTCTGGACCAGCTAGATGCACTGAAATGTTGTCAATAGAGCAAACATTCAAATGTTTCATGAACGTTGAAATGGCTGATATAATTATGCGCCACACAAATAAGTTAGCAAAAGAAACTTATAATGCTTACAACAATGCGCATCCAAACACAACTCCTAAGTCATGGACGCCTGTGTCAATAACAGAGCTGTATGCATTTTTTGGCATACTTATTATGACTGGTGCGAACCATAGCAATGGAGAACATGTTCGAGATTTATGGAGCGTCAAAAACTATCCTTTATATCGCGCCACAATGGGAGTCAACCGTTTCTGTTCGATATTGCGGTTCCTAAGATTTGACGATAAAAACACTCGTGCAACACGCTTACTAACTGATAAAGCAGCACCGATCAGTGAGTTGTGGACGATGATGAACAATAATCTTGCTGCACATTACAAGCCCGGCTCATGCTTGACGATTGATGAACAATTATTTCCTTACCGTGGACGCACACGGTTTACGCAGTACATACCGTCAAAACCTGCTAAATATGGTATCAAGGTTTGGTGGATTTGCGATGCCACAAATGCATATCCACTGCATGGACAAATATATACTGGCCAAGCAGAAACTGGTAGGGAAACGAACCAAGGCGAACGAGTGGTGAAGGATTTGTCTGCCAAATACCAAGGAAGTGGCCGAAACATTACAATGGACAATTTGTTTACGACCTTGCCAGTTGCAGAACTGCTTCTCACCTGGAAACTCACGATCGTTGGAACTTTGCGCAAAAACAAATCATATATTCCTCAAGAAATGAAGCAGAACAAAAACAGGACAATTGGTTCAACGACATTTGGCTTCAAAAATAATGTGA
>NW_023476181.1:0-3069 GCF_013731165.1 Rhagoletis pomonella
TACAACAATTTCATTATAAGTATTAAAAACATTGATAGAATTTCCGACTTAAATCGAAAAAATGTTTATTAATAAATATCTAGCATATATTTTTTGATCTGGAAAATTGGTGTCGGGGAGACTATATAGTAAAATATTGAATTTTTGGTCACGTCAGTAGCAGAGGGTTAAATAGTGAAAGATATTTTTGGGAAGTACCTTTGAATATAGAGAATTTTATTCGGGAATTTCCTCCAATATATATATAATATTAATATAGTTGACATCCCTGTATGGTAAATATGTATGAAAAACTGTTTCAATGAGTAGTATGTAAATGTGGCACGACTAACAAGCCACAAACAATTTATTAATTTATATTAAAACGTGGACGCTGAGAAATATAAGGTGTGCTTGAGTTAGAGAAAATAATGGCAACTTATGTATGTATATATATATATATATATATATATATATATAGATATATGTATATATATGTATTCGTTATAGGAAATACGTCATTCAATTATGCGTCCCCGTCATTATTTAAAATTAAGTATTCACATGTTATTAATATATTTATGAAAAAAACTCCACTAAGGTATGACATACTAAATTAAATATGTTGTGTAAATTATTTGAAGTGTTTAAACTGAATTACATTATGGATAAGAATGAGAATGAGTAACTGTTTGGCGTTACTATTAAAGCAAACTATTTATCGTTATTTATGCTATAATAATATGTCATAAATATATATACGTACGTACATGTGTATGTACATATGAATGTGCTCATGATGAAGTTATACCAGGTGTAATAATAAGAGCAAAACGAAAGATTTGACACTAGTGTAATTCGCCCTTCTGTGTATTCGTTGTATCTTGCGTAAGTTTAAGTGGACGAGCGTGTGATAGTTGTTGTATGTGTACCCTGTAGTGGAAAGTACTAAATAGTACAGAACTAGTGAATTCGCCAATTTTCGAGAGTCGAATACCGGCACCTCGCAAATCTACAACCCCTGCTTTCTACTGTCGCATTTAACATGGAGTTGTCCTAGGAGGTGACAACTGACTCCCGCTGCGTAACTTTACCCTAGTGCTTGTAGCAGTTATTAACATGTAGCCTGTAACCGAACCACGTTTTTTTTTCATTACACAACTACTTTTTCATAATCAAAAAAGAACCCAAAATAACAATTTAAATATATTTATATGTTTCGATTAATGAGAATTGGATCTGAACCCGAACACTCTAGGCCGCTACCAATTGTAGCAAGCATCTTTGCGCACTCAGCTATAGGTTTTGAATCAAGCCAAATTACGCGACTGGTACATTTGTTGTTTTTGCTATTTACAGAGTGGCGTTGTTTGAAATTTTATTATTGGGCTGAACTGCTTCTTGATGATAATTTCTAGACAACACCACTTTGTGGTCGATCAAATAAACTTGTGTTTAAGAAACTAACAGATTATACAAGTTAAAGAAAAACAAGCTTTTTCTTTGTGTTTATTAAATACAATTTAAATTTTTTTATTTCCTCATAAGACAAAAGCCATACATACCTTTGTTTATACACGAAAAGTTAAACTAAATTAAACTGTGCGGAAAATTAAAAAAAGCAATAACAAAAAACTGAATCAAAAAAGTTGTATCAAACTATTATTAATATTAATTGAGGGGCGTTTAATTAATTTTATTATTGAAATTGTAAATTTGTTACAAAGTTTGAAACTTTAAGTAATATGAATTTTGTTGTAAAGTGGACAATATTTTTATTAAAAGGTTATAAAATTTAAACTAAGCATTTTTATATGGCCACTAATACAAGTTTGTTTGCATAAACTTTGATTTTTGGTATTTGACGGAAACGCATGATGTTTTCCAAAACAAAAATTTGTTATAACCACAGGCAATTCATTATATACAACATGTTTTATGCTATATTATACCACACCATATTATATTATATTTTGCTATTTTAAATTACGCATATGGGGCGCGCTGAGCGTTGAAAAACAAGCTACTTTTCGACTAGCCGGGAAGCAGACAGAAAAAGGGAAAATAATTCGAAAACTGTGATTTATAAAGATTTTTATACGGGCTATCGGATGGTTCTATACGTTTTTCAAAATTCTCCCATTTCATGGTGAAAATTCAAAACGAAACTTTAATTGTGAATTTTCTCAAGTATGGTCATTTTTAATATCGTTTTAAGTTATCTCGATCGAAAGATCAGTTCTTTTCAAATAGAAATCATTAATAACAAGTAAAGAAGTATAAGTTTGGGCGAAACCGAATTTTATGTACCTGATGCAGGTATCAAATATCCTGGTTTCAACTTTCTCTCAACTACCTTTGCATGATAAGCAGGGGTGTTTTCCCCGATTTCAAACGTTTTCGATAGTATGCTCACTTATTGAAATCATTAAACCAAGTTTGATAGAAATCGATTTCTTAGTTGGGCCCTAAGCAAGGCTCGGACCGAGTTTAGTAAAAATTGGTGAAGCGGCTACTGAGATACAGAATTTCATCATAAGTAGGCGGGGTCACGCCCATTTTCCAAAAATTTCATAATAATATTATTTTTTAGCAAAATTATAAGACAAATGAAAATGAAAAGCGTGGGGCGCATGTAATCGACTTGAATTGATATGAAAAGTAATATATATGTATGTATGTATGTAGTTAAATGAATAACGACCGCTTAAAATCGATCTCAAATTTCTATTTACGCTGTACAAATTTTAGGTCTATGTTATGTAGTTTGACTATTGTCAATTAAATCCAATGCTTTGTATTGCATGCGCTCCACGTTTTTCGTTTTCAATCTCATAAATTGTTTATAATGACTTTTGTTAAAATTTTAAAATCAAAAGTTATCAAAACAAATTCTATGGGACTGAGAAATATTACTTTCCATTTTTTAGTCCATTTATTAAAGCGTGGTATATTAAAAAATTTTTCTTTTTATTTTATTTTTTTTATTTAATCTATTTTACTTGCCTCATATATACCTCTGCGGCTGTAGAGCGCAGATTTTCAGATTTAAAACTGATCCAATATGAAAAAAATTGGCTTCCATTACAA
>NW_023476182.1:0-3069 GCF_013731165.1 Rhagoletis pomonella
AAGCAATTGATGTTTTGGAAGTCAGCCTACAATACCTTGCCATATATGGCAAGGCATTCAATATTTAAATCTTTAACATAAAATGCTTTTTGTATTCCTCAGTTCTTATATATATTTATATACGAGTATATATCTTTACTACTAAATACAACATCAAGAAAACATTATTTCTTTATAAAAAATTTTAAATACACTATTTTCCCCCAATAGATTATTATGTCTAAAATAATATCAGAAAACACTTAATATTTAACTATAGAAATTAAAAGTTACAAATAACATTTTTTTCAAAACTTTTGATTAGTATTGACAGCTGCTAAATATTTATGCCGCTTTCTTATTAGTTTTGATGATTTCATGAAATCATTTACGAATTTTTATTCAATTCTGCAATATAAACCACACAATTCGTACATGAACGAAGCTGTTAAAGCGCGCCATCTGTGGCATCACCATAATAACACTTAACTCCAAAGTACTGTGCTATTTTGACTTCAAGCTTAAACATAACTGTAATCCAAATAATAGGAATTTCAATAATAAGAATTGTAGCAGTCTGCGCTATCAGTTAAAAATATTCACTTATTCCTCTTATGATAAAAGCTGAGAAATATATTTATCGCGTAAATTGTAGATACGGTAAGTACATTCATATGTGTATTGGTATTATGGCATTCTTTGTAAATTTCGCATCACAATCTTATTTGCAGCCCATATTGTTTCTGGCTACCCTGTCGGAAAAATATTCGGATATTCCTTTTATCATAACAGCTAAGCAATAAATTTATTACGAGTATTATTGGTATCGTAAGCATATTGGTGTTTGGTGTTATGGTATTTTTGGTGATTTTCAATTCAACATTTCATTTACAGAAACATTTTTCCATTAGATATACTGACATATTATAAAGTTACATAAAATCGGTAGCTTTATAATTTCAAAAAGTTATTTTGTTGATCGTAATAACCATTTTTACTACTATAGGTTTCAATTTAATATAACTACGCTTAACAATGCCTCGAAAAAAGTGTATAGGAGTGTCAGCTGATCGCAAAAAACGTAATTGCCTTCCAATAAACCAAGATATGCAACAACGGCAGATCTATTTGCAATTTAGTAGTGTTTTGGTGCCATCATATTTTCAGCAATTAAGTGAAGATGTCAGTGCAAGGAGGCGGCAAGAAAAGCTACCAAAGACATATTGCGGTGCACGTCTTTTCCTTAAAGACGATGAGATAGAATCAAATAGTGTTGAACGCATGGAGAAGATATGTGAGTTTGGCAGCTGATAATACTGCATCCATCTGTTGTCATAAGAGCTAGGTGAGTTTACCACCACTTTCTGTCCGCGATGAGCCGAAAGAACTTATTGAGCGCAATGATGACATCACAAAAAACTATTTGGAGAATATCCGTAAATTTAACAACGCTCTTGCGTTTGCTTCAGTGCAGGTGAACTTTGTCAATATACCGGGTAGAGGACAATTTTGTTTTAAACTAGAGTAAGACGATTCTCAGATATTATTGTTTCTGTTAAAGAAACATTTAATCAAAAAGTTAATTCTGAATATATTTTATTACAAAGATATATTGTAAGTGACACCATGTTTCCCTCAACTCATGACACTTATATATCAGTCAGTTTGTAATATGTTTATATCTATGTACCTAATAAGTAGATATAAGTTTTGATGTACTATAAATCTCATTAATGCTTTGTAATATATGTATAATAAAAATAAGGGGTTTATAAAAATAATTATTTCCGCGAACTATTAGAACAGTCTTCTTCTATCTGTGGCTACAAAGAGGGATGAGTTTACTGTATATTTCTGTCTGCGCAGACTGCGCATGGGCCCTCTTGTCAATATTTATTTGCGTGATTTAGTTATTTGCAAATAAAAAATTAACTCAGCGTTTATACGGCAAAGTTTACCATTTTGCAAATTGTTATTTGTAAATAATGCATGCGTATAAACTTAGTATATGACAGCAATTCCCGACGTAAAAAGACATCGATCCCGCTTTGGTTAATATGGTGACTACAGACCTACGCCCTTTAAATATTGTTAAAAATGTGGGCTTTATCAATTACACTAAATGTTTAGATCCGCGCTATCAACTTCCGAGCGCTAAACATTTAAGAGATGTTGTTTGGAAAAATAAGTTTGATCAAGCGAAGTCCAAACTGATGAGCATTTTGTCTAAAGTCCCTTACATTGCAATTACGTGTGACGGTTGGACAAGCATTGCAAGCCAAGGATACTTATCTATTACATGTCATTTTGTCGATAATGATATACAATTGCGATCAGCAGTTTTATCAACAGAACCACTATTAGAAGTGACAAATCACTCAGCCGCCAATCTCGCGAATACTTTGCGAACTTCCCTAACAGAATGGAGTGTGTTTGATAAAGCTTGCTGCGTGGTGACGGACAATGCTGCTGTTATGATTAGTGCATGTAACATTTTACAAAAAAAAAGCACCTACCATGCTATGCTCACTCCTTAAACCTGGTTGTGCAAGATGGTTTGTCGCAAAATGAACATTTAAAAATTTTAAGAAATAAATGTAGGGTCATTGTCCAATTTTTTAAATCAAGCGTCATTGCCTATGAAAAATTTAAACTGGAACCAAATAATGACGACCCGTATTGCCTTATTCAGGAACTTCCAACAAGATGGAACAGCACATACGCAGTGATAAAACGTATAATTGAAACAAATCAATATATTTCTAAGGTTTTGTTGTCAACATCAAAGGCGCCTTCACCACTTACCGCAGATGAAATTAATGCGTTAGAAGAAGTTACATCAGTACTTGGAATTTTTCAAACTGCAACAGAGCAGGTAAAACACTTACATCTAAATTTGTTTATGTAAGTACGGATGACTTCAAAACGTATCAATACAATGTTTGGAGACTGTTATACTGCGGTATTCAAACTGTTTGTATATGCAGAGCTGCGACATATTGCATATTTTAAATATTCAATTTAGCAATGAACAATTTTTCTAAATTTTCCATTTTTAAAACACCAATGGTAACCAAAAGCAAACGAAGC
>NW_023476183.1:0-3068 GCF_013731165.1 Rhagoletis pomonella
ATTAAGCTATTATTGATTATCGATGCTATTGTAAGTGTCGCTTGGTCCCTCAATGAGCGACTGTGAATACTTTTTAATCGCTCATCATTCTATTGATATTTTTTAACCGACTACCCAAAAAAGAAAATGTTATCAGTTCGTAGAAATACCACGTTAACCGATTTCGATAATTCTCTTTTCATCGGACAGGTGGTACCTCAAGGGTGGTCTCATACTAATTTTGTTTAGATCCGATAATTGGACCGTGAAGAAATTAACGATAAGCTTAAATTTTTATATGAGAATTGAAGTCGGTTTTGTTTTTTGCTTAAAAATTACTGGTTATTCGTTAGAGTTTACGTTTATAAACTTTACACAAGAAGGGGGTACTATAATGGATAACAAGTAAGTCAATTGAACTGGAAGTGGTAAAAAATTGTGGAATATACATATGTATGTATGTGTCTGAATATAAATAAATGAATATAAATAAATTGTAAGCAAAGAAGGTAACTTGCGCGGTTGGTCGAGCTGATGCAGGAAATTGAGGACATAGGCAAAGGAATTTGCGGAAAGAGTAGGGGAGAAAGCTCCGCTTCTATTGTGAAAGATATACAACATTTCTTGTGCATAAAACTCCAACTACGCCATCCGCAGTGTTTTTGCGCAGAACCAATAATAAAGTTTACAAAAAACTGCATAATTTATTAATTAACTAGTGCTCGGAAATTTTAAATCTTTATTTTAAAATAAAGCTTTATTGTTTCACTACACGTGTGTGTTAAAATTTTTTAAATCGGGTCACGCGTTTGGACACAAATACCCAACATCATTGTACAAAAAACTAAACCGTACCGTATTTCTTAAACTACACCTTTTCCAATTGTACTTCGGATATCGTAAAATGTACTTCAGATTAGTCAACTGTACTTCAGAAACCGTAAAATATACTTCAGACTAGTCAATTGTACTTCAGAAACCGTAAAATAGACGTCAGACTAGTCAATTGTACTTCATAAACCGTAAAATATACTTCAGATTAGTCAATTGTACTTCAGAAATCGTAAAATATACTTCAGACTAGTCAGTTGTACTTCCGAAACCGTTAATTGGACTTCAGATTAGTCAATTGTACTTCAGAAGCCAAAAAATGTACTTCACATTTGTAAATTGTACTTCAAAAACCGAAAAATGTATTCAGAAACCGAAAAATGTACTTCAGAAACCGAAAAATGTACTTCAGCTTAGTCAATTGTATTTAAGAAACCATAAAATGTACTTCAGATTTGTAAATTGTACTTCAGAAACATATGTATAACATTTTCGCCAAAAAATGCACTTACCACAAATGAGCGCTCAACCATGAATATCAAGTAGATTACAGGCAATTTTATGCAAAGTATGTATGTATGTACATACTACATGTAAATAAATCGCATTAGATATAGCATTATGCTTGCAGTATATACATACATTATTATTATATTTTTTTTTTTCGTAGGAGAGGGAAATGCATAATGCACTGGCCGGGGGCGCTAGTCTCTATACTACCTTCCCCGAGTGTGGGACTCCCACCGAAGCGTGTTGGGCTACCCACTAAAACCTAAACTCCCACCGCCCGCGCAAGAATCCCGCATCTGGCACCGCAATTCTGCATGTCTTCAGATGCAGGAGCGCGCTGTTAGAGCCTTGGGGCTGCTCTTTTGTAGGGGCGTTTCATTCGGGTGTCCTCAGTAGACAACCGTCCTCTCATTTGCAGCGGAGTACGAATTTCACGTATCTCGCAACTGCTTCCCACTTTTCTGCGCTGGAAATCATTATCCCAACTATGTTGTTCGGAGTTATGTCTCCGTGTCTTTCTTCCAACATTCTGCGCGAAATCAAGAAGTGTTCGCAGGTGAAGAATGTGTGGTACACGTTATCTTCGACGTTTCCACAGTAGTGACAGAACGGTGAGTCCACCCTTCCCATTCTATGAAGATATTCTCGGAAGTAACCATGACCGGTGAGGAATTGCGTCAGGTAGAAATCGACTTCCCCATGTGGTCTGTTCAGCCATGTTTGAAGGTCGGCTATCAGGGAGTGTGTCCATCGACCTTTTGTGCTCGCGTTCCAGTTTTGTTGCCACTGCTGGATCAGTTGCTCGCGCGCCCATGCCGCGACAGCTGCTCGACCTATCTCGGCACTGAGATTGTAAATCTCTTTTCGCTCCTTAGCAAGTAGCTCAATTGGCATGACGCCAGAAATAACTAGAACCGCGTCCGCGGACACTGTACGGTATGCAGAAGCAATGCGTAGTGCCCCTCTGCGCTGTACCGAAGACATTTGAATCCGGTATTTTTTGACTTTCAATGCGTCAGCCCATATTTCTGCCCCGTACAGGAGCACCGATTGGACCGCTGTCATCAGAAGCTTCCTGCGGCATGGCTTCGGGCCGCCCACGTTCGCCATCAGCCGGCTTAGAGCCGCCGTGCTCTGCGCAGCTTTTTCACATACTCCATGGATGTGTTCCCAGAATGTGAGTTTGCTGTCAAGCTTCACCCCTAGGTATTTTGTAGACCTAGAAGTCGTCACGAGTTGAGGTCCGACCATTATATTTATAATTGTTGGGATCCGTTTCCTGGTGAGGAGCACGATCTCCGTTTTGGCTGTAGCCAATTGCAGACCGTGATCGCTCATCCATCCACTGACGTTGCGCATGACCTGGTTTAGCTTGAGCTGTGCTAGCTGGACATTTCTTGCTGTTATGACGGCTGCCACGTCGTCCGCGAAGGCGACAAGGAAGGCGCTCTCCGGCATTTCCGTGCGCAACAGACTGTCATACGTGGCGTTCCAGAGGTCCGGGCCAAGTACAGACCCCTGTGCCGCTCCGCCGGTTATACGTCTCTTTCTCTGACCTTGTGTTGTGTCGTACAAAAGCCAACGGTCTCTGAGGTAGTCCCGGATCATATCTAGCAAGTATGTTGGAACCTTGAATGACCGTTCCAAGGCCTCCAGCATATCGTCCCATCTTGCCGAGTTGAAGGCGTTCTTGACGTCCAGTGTTACTAGCAGCACTATTGGCCGCGCCTGGTGGCAGGCTTCTTCGG
>NW_023476184.1:0-3068 GCF_013731165.1 Rhagoletis pomonella
CGATGTCAAAATCGTGCTTGGCGATTTTAATGCCAAGGTGGGCAAGGTGGGATCTTTGGTGCCACTGTCGGAAAATTCAGCTTCCACGACGAAACGTCCGATAACGGACTGAGGCTGATCGACTTCGCCGGGGCCAGAAATATGGTAATATGTAGTACTAGGTTCCAGCATAAGAACATCCACCAAGCTACATGGCTGTCTCCAGATCGAAAAACGAGAAACCAAATCGATCATGTTGTGATAGACGGAAGGCATGCTTCAAGCGTTTTGGACGTACGTACACTCCGAGGGCCAAACATCGACTCGGACCACTATCTCGTTGTAGCCAAGATACGCACCCGCCTCTGTGCAGCAAAAAATGTGCGCCCAACAATGCAAGGAAAGCTTAATGTCGAAAAGCTGCAATCACAACAGACGGCCAATTTATTCGCCACTCGACTCACACACCTGCTCTCTGAGAGCACTCTTCAACAATCCCACGTACGCGAGCAGTGGAACCACATTTCTCGATCATTAAGTACCGCCGCCAAAGAAGTAGTTGGATTTCAGCGAGCCCGAAAGAACAACTGGTACGATGAGGAATGTCAAGAAGCCGCAGAGAAAAAAGATGCCGCCTACAGGGCCACGCTGCGATCGGGCGTAACGCGAGCCATGTGGGACCGTTATAGGGAACTGAAGAAGGAAGCGAGACGTATTTGCCGCAATAAGAAGAGAGAGGCCGAAATACGTGAGTGCGAAGAGCTTGAGATGCTGGCCGACAGGAAGAACGCCCGAAAATTCTACCAGAGGGTTAGGCGACTTACGGAAGGTTTCAAGACCGGGGCGAACTCCTGTAAGAACAACAATGGCGACCTAGTGACCGATGTCCAGAATATACTTAAATTGTGGAGGGGACACTTTTATAACCTACTGAATGGTAGCAGCGCTGAAAGTAGTGAGGAAGACGAACCCGAGTCCCCAGTCGATGATGATGGAGTAGCTGCCCCACCGCCTGACTATGACGAGGTACGAATAGCGATTACGCGGCTGAAAAACAACAAAGCTGCTGGAGCTGACGGCCTGCCAGCCGAGCTATTCAAGTACGGCGGCGAGGAGCTGATGAGGTGCATGCATCAGCTCGTATGCAGAATATGGTCAGATGAACGCATGCCCGACGACTGGAATTTAAGTGTGCTCTGCCCAATCCACAAGAAAGGCGACCCCGCCGTACGCGCCAACTACAGCGGAATTACCCTTCTAAGCATAGGTTACAAGGTCTTATCGAGCGTATTGTGCGAAAGACTGAAGCCCACCGTCAACGAGCTGATTGGACCTTATCAGTGTGGCTTTAAGCCTGGAAAATCCACCATAGATCAGGTATTCACAATACGCCAAATCTTGGAAAAGACCCGTGAGAATAGGATCGACACACACCATCTATTTGTCGATTTCAAAGCCGCTTTCGACAGCACGAAGAGAAATTGCCTTTATGCCGCGATGTCTGAATTTGGTATCCCCGCGAAACTAATCCGGCTGTGTAAAATGACGTTGAGCACTACCACCAGCTCCGTCAGAATAGGGAAGGACCTCTCCGAGCCGTTTGATACCAAACGAGGTTTCAGACAAGGGGACTCCCTTTCGTGTGATTTCTTTAATTTTATGTTGGAGAAGATAATAAGAGCCGCAGAACTGAACCGCTCAGGCACAATACTTTATAAGAGCGTACAATTGCTGGCGTATGCCGACGACATCGATATTATCGGTAAAAACAAGGGCTACGTCTGTTCTGCCTTCTCGGGATTGGATAGAGAAGCAAAGCGAATGGGTCTGGTGGTGAACGAGGACAAAACGAAGTATCTCCTGTCAGCACACAAACAGTCAGAGCATACGCGTCTTGGCACCCACGTCACTGTTGACAGTTACAAGTTTGAAAAAGTAGACGACTTCGTTTATTTGGGAACCAGCATTAACACCAATAATAATGTCAGCCTTGAAATCCAACGGAGAATCACTCTTGCGAACAAGTGCTACTTTGGGCTGAGTAGGCAATTGAGAAGTAAAGTCCTCTCTCGTCGTACAAAGATCACACTCTATAAGTCACCCATCATGCCTGTGCTGGTGTATGGCGCAGAAGCATGGACAATGAAAGCATCTGATGAGGCGGCTCTTGGAGTTTTCGAGAGAAAGATTCTGCGAAAGATTTACGGACCTTTACGCGTTGGTGATGGCGAATATCGCAGACGATTTAACGATGAGCTGTATGAGCTTTAAACCAACGATATAGACATAGTGCAGCGAATTAAAATTCAGCGGCTCCGCTGGCTTGGCCATGTCGTTCGGATGGACAGAAACGCTCCTGCTCTGAAAATATTCAACGCGGGCCGCGATGCTGGTAACAGAGGAAGAGGAAGGCCTCCTCTGCGTTGGAAAGACCAGGTGGAGAAGGACTTGGCTTCACTTGGCATTTTCAATTGGCGTCAGTTAGCACAGAAGAGAAATGACTGGCGTGCTGTTTTGGACTCGGCCAAAATCGCTTAGGCGGTTACAGCGCCAAATAAGAAGAAGAAGAAGATTGAGAAGATTTAAAATGCCATGTGGAAATGAATTTGATGACTTTTTTTTTTAAGATAATGACAGGCATGTTTTTTAATGCCTAACGTTGCCGTTAAAATTTTTGTCATTTAATGCCCAGTGGAAATTCAGCATAACGGTGATGGTTTTTTTAATTTTATATATATTTTTTTATGTGACTCGCGGAATCGCTTGCGAAGAAAAGAAGCAAGAAGTTGTTTTTGCGCCACTATACCTATTGGACGCAGTGTTGCCAGAACTTTTTGGGCCGACCGGCTATATTGGCAAAAAAAGCGGCTAAAACGGCTAAAATGTTTCAACTAAAATTCACATGTTTTATTTAAAGAATTCGCAATTCGAAGGACTAGTAAAATCATTATTATTTTTTAGTTAATAAATGTTATACGTAGCAAAGCTTTACACCACTCGTTAAATAAATCACAAAAACAGAGACTGGTAAATTTATTGCAAATTATTTTTGTTTGTAACAAAAGAAACTGTCGCTATACGTACATCAG
>NW_023476185.1:0-3068 GCF_013731165.1 Rhagoletis pomonella
ACAACTGCATACTCGAAAATTTTCTAAAAATTCTGAATAAAAAGTTTTTGTAGCTTGATTCATTTATTGACACACCCCCTTTAGGGCACCATTTCTCAGTCAGTTTTAAGACTGCCTGCAATCTAGAGACAATGTTACTTTCGTTGTTCTCGTTAAATCCGTTGCATGTTAAGCTTTTCAGGGACTCATGTTTAATGCCTCCTAGTTCCGCTATTTTAGTTCTGGATTTAACATGGTTATTATATGTACATGCATTTACTGCATTAGAAATATCTTCTTGCCATGACCTTGGGTGTTGCTTCGTATGATGGAGTATTAAACGCAGCTGAAATGGCAAGGATCGCAAAGCCTTTTCCAGTTTTGTTTGTGGTTTTGGATGTTAGGTGTTGGGATAGCCGAACGCACTGGCAAATTATTGTCATTGCAGTCATGAATTGACTTCTCTCTTTTCTTGGGCTAATAAGCCAGAGTCTTTACTATTTACTATATTATATTTTGCACACAGAGTTCTTTTAGCAGTCAGCTAATTGCACGCAAAATAAGAAACGCTTTTTTTTTCTTTTGACAGCTTCATATTCATTTCTAATGACAAGTAAAGTTTACTTTGAATACAAGATTCATGTGAATTATAAAAAAAATATACCTCTCAAACACCGAGTGTAGCGTATTTTCATGTAATGATCATGTTTTGTACTTCATTGGTGAAAGTGCCATAAAGAGAGTAAAATAATTGATTGTAGGCATAAACGAATAGCAGTTAATTGCTTTCCAAGTGTAATGAAATTGTCGAAATTTCTTCAGTTAAAATTACAAAGTTTCTCAAACCGAAAAAGTTGCCTGTACATGCATACATATTATGTTTTTTTATAGTTTTCCTTATATCAGCCACTTTTGTTGTCTGCAGCTTATGTAGTATGTATATCTGGACATATGTATGTACATTAGGGTGATTCAAAATTGGAACTTTTTTGAATTTCGACTGAGAACGTTCTTATTCTTGAAGATAATAGGGAAAACATGTTCATTCTAAAATTCCAGCTTATTTGAACAAATTCAGAGGTCGCTCAACGCTGTTGCTTATTTTCCGGAAACTGCAGATTTTAAATGCATCTTTATAAAGAAATAGGTATATTTTCATCAAATCTTTTCGGATTTCGTTGAAATTTCGTAGGTAGGTTCCCAAATATCGGTTTATTAGAACACAGTTTATATAAGTTCGATAAATTAGTTTTAAATACATTCATTAATTAGTTATAACTAAGTTTTGCCTTATAAAAAATTTATATTTGCAATAAGATCACATTATTATTCATACCAATAGTGGACCTCATCATTAAATATTACTAATCATCAAATAAAGAAAATCACCAGATAAACATCACTCGTACGTAATGTGACCAACTATTGCAAAAAAATAGCAATTTTTAGCCGATTTCGCTATTTGCCTTATTTTCTTATTTTATTTAAATAAAAGATGTGAAATTTACCTGAAACAGTCCATAAAGTTCTGGCAACGCTGTTTTGAACCCAGAAACTTTAACAAGAATCGGTCTTATTCAACTAATGTGCTGTGTGTCACTGGGCGGTCAATGCGCGGGCTTATACAATAACCCATTACCTATACCCTTTTGGTCAGCTGGCATTTTTACCAGTTTTGGTTTTTCTTTTGTCTAGCACATTAGATAACCAGAACCGCATACATCCATATTTTAGACTATAAACGTTTAAAAATTATAAAAATTCAACAAACTTAAACATCTATACCCACAAATTTTAAAACTTTTGTTCAGAATTTTGAGAATAATTCTAGGTATGCAGTTTTATAACCCAATAAATTTAAGTGGGTAAGGGTGAAAATTTCCAGACGCTAGGAAATAGCCCCGATTTTTAATTTTTTTTTTTTTTGCTTACGGTGCTAGGCCTAAAAGGCATTATTTAAGATAAAACGTGAGTGAATTGAGCCCCTACTTGGCTTCTTATATTTTTTAATAACTAATCTTTAATATGGACCACTAGACCTGAAAAACTATCGATAGTTGGACTATTCAATATTTTCGGTAATTTTGGGCCTCACAAAAAATTAGATCCTTACTACGGCACTATTTATATTGAGTATGGTAATATTAGTGCAAAAAAAAAACAGAAATGTTAGTTTTAATCGACATTTTAGTGTGCTTTATTAAAAATAACAAAATAAGCTATTTTAAGCAACAAAAAAAAAAACACGGTGCAGTGTAAATTTTTAACAATTTACAAAAACGAGAAAAATTCGAATTTTTCGAGTCATCAAAATTTTGAGTTTTTAATTAGATTTCTTAGAAAAGTTTTGAGTATGCGCATTTGTAGTACATTAAGTTTTAGTAAAAATTGCAGGTATGAAGTAGCTAAAGCTTACTGTGGATTTTTGGCATTTTTTTGTTCGATAGTGATGTCAAATTGAAACTATCGATAGTTTTGCAGCTCTATGGACCACACTAAAAGCTCCTTTTCATATAAAAATTCGTATGTGTCCTACCCGTGACAAACGTTGTCCCACCCGTGATAGAGGAATTTCGGATTTTTTTTTATAATAAAGCAATAATTTTGCTTGTAGTTTTTGCTTTGTTTGTATTCGTGGCTCATTATTTTATTATAAGACATCAAGTTCACACAGAAAAGTGAAACAAATTCGCAGAGTTTCCGTAAAATATATCTGCTCCGAAATGCAGGTTCTTTTTTTTGTACCACCCGTGACAAAGGAAATAACGTACTAGCTTTATCAAAATGTAGAATTGTTGAGTACTTTTTACTTAAATTTAGACAAGAAAGGAGATTTTTTCTGTACAAATGTCCCACCCGTGACGGTGGAATCGCCCATGTGCTAAGAAATAGTTTTTCGCATTTTCTGACGAGCGTGTAATTTTGAGTTGTATCACCTTTGAAGATCGTGTGCGATATGTATGTATGTACATTAGACTGCATCACCAAAAAGCGCTGCCGTTTTTTCGCCGGGATTTAAAAATTTATTATATTTGACCACGTCCACCAAAATATTTCGGAAAATACCTCCAAAAATTGAGTTTTTTTAT
>NW_023476186.1:0-3068 GCF_013731165.1 Rhagoletis pomonella
CTTACCTAAAGGGCTACATGTCCGAAGTTATTGCTACGTGTTCCTAATTAATCAATCTTTGTATATTTATTGATTCCTACAAAATTGGGCCATGTAATATTAAAATTAACACATTTTTCTGCATTGTTTACATATTTTTATATGCGCTTTGACATTTCTCCCTCGCAATTGCACCAAGATGACCTCACGCAAAAATTACGCTCATTGGCGCAATCTTGTATTCTATCATTCTTGGGTACTCTCAATCATGATGAAAACATAACAAGGTAAAACCACTGAGAGGCAGTCTGACGTTTGCCAACAATATAATTTTAAAATTCGAACTCAAGCTCACACACACATTCTCATTTTTAATCTCAAAAAAACCACAATTGTGAACAATTTCATTTTTTTATTTTAAATTTTATATGATTTTAAAATGTTTGCAAACGTCAGAAAAAAATTATGGCCGACGAATTGAGAGAATGATTTTATCTTCTAATGTTTTTATCATACTCTCAACACTGAAAGAATTAGAGGAGAAAGTGGAAAAACAAACGAACATACTGCAGTCTGTGTTTGAGGAGCTCTCATCCAGATTAACGGATATCAAGAGTAAACTCACAAAGTGGATCGACGATCAAATTGCTAGCATATCTGAGAAGACTGCGGAGTCTGCCGCCAAAATACCCTCACTCGAGGCGAGAGTAAGAAGTTTTGGGAGTAAGCTGGAATTGCTTAATAACCGGTTCGAGAGTCAACAAACGACGATCTCTCTTGCTTGCCGCAAACTGAGGGAGAAAACTTAAAAAGTGCGTTCAACCAGATTTGTCTATCGATTGATTTCTTGTTACCGAAGATAAGGGATATTTTCCGATCAAACCTAATTAATAGTGCTGCCGTCAAAGTTAAATTTCTCTCGCCGTTTGACCGTAACCTTACTCTTAGGCCTTTAGTGATTATCGCAAGAGAACCAAGCAGCCAGTTTCTCTTAGCGCAATCGGTATTGATGGACATCTTGGAATTTTTGAGAGTCTATCCGCTAGTAAGAGAAAACTTCTGCAAGAAGCGATTAAACTGAGGCGTGCAGGGAAACTGACGTCTCTATTTACATTGCGAGGTGCTGTGCATGTGCGATCGGATAAAGAACAGCCTGCAAAAAGATCGAAAATCAGACAGATTTGCAATGTTATTACGTTTGAAGCGAGCGTCGTTTAAAGTACAAAACTGCGTATCGTCATTCTGCAAAAACGCGTTACTGACTGCTCACACAAGCTCTCGGCTCAATCCTTATCCATTCGTCCTGAAATATACTAGCTAGAAATGCGATTGCTTTATAAAAAAGGGAACCATTTTGAAATATGAGTGTTTTTACGCTTAGAAAATAATTTCTACAACTTCACATACGCGGTTTTGCATTTTACTGATACGCGAATTTGCATTTTGTTGATACGCGGTTTTGCACTTTAAACGACGATATGTTATACTTATGTTATCTTATATAGCGTTTTCTTTTCTACACGAATATGTTGCCATACCGAGGTGCGAAAGTCGTTTAAAGTTGCACTTCGCCCTGTGAATTTGGCACCCTGCTTAAGGTTCAGTGTAGCCCTTCAGACTTACACAGGATCACAAACTGCAGCCCTGAAATGCAATCAGCTGTTTTCTCGAGCGCTAAACGGAGTGCAGCAAAATAGTTACAGGTAATATGAGAATGTTCTGATAGAAAAGTAAAAGCCGAAAATGCTAAACTTTTAAACAACGCTTTTTTTGCAGTATGGACAGAAGGCGAAACAAGACTCTTGCTGGATAAGTACGCTTCCTTTTTTCCGGACGTTGGGATCTTCGAGCAGTTAAAGACAAAGAAGGAAATGTGGATGAAGATTGGCGCTGAGTTCGACGGGAAAAGTTGGAAGCAGTGTGAAGAGAGGTATAAGACCATCTTGAAACGAAAAAAGGCGGCAGTGGAAAACAACAGCAGCTCAGGTGCAAAACGCCAAAAGCTGCAGTTTGAAGAAGAGCTAGAAAAAATTTGCAAACTGGATGATTCCATTGAACCGGCAATAAAACTGAGTAGCCAATGTGTAGTTAATAAAGAGGTCTCACCAAAAGAAAATTAAAGAAAGAAGAAAACGATGCAAGAAACTCTAGTTGAAATTGCTGCTAGGAAAGAGAAAGCCAGGGAGAAGCGACACAAGGAAAGAATTGAGAAAGCTACAAGAATCGAAAGCCTTATGGAAAAATGTTTGACTGAAAGCAAACCAGCTTAAACCTGTGGGTGTGCGCGATATAGTTATAAAATCAGGTTTGAATTGTATATGCTGCTTATTATCCATAAAGTTATAATATATATTTTTTAGCTCTTGGTTTGCAGGCTTCTGCAAATGGATGTAAAATGATTGCAAGTGCCTTTCGTTTCCGGCCGAACGTTTCGCCAAATAACATTTTCACCGGCGCCCTTCGCTCATTTACAACAACTGCCTTTTCTCCATCACCACATCATGTCATTGACGGCCAAATCCACATCACCTTTATACGGCGTGTTCGGAAACACTGCTCTTGCTAGTGGTTCGGATTTCGGAGCAACTTGAACAGCAACAACGGCACCAACAGAACATTCGGTTTAAGTAAGCAAATTCGAATAATAAGCGATTAAATGCTGAAAAATATACACATCTTTCTTCAGCCCTGACAAACCTGTACTTGTACAAACATTCCCCAAGCCATACAAATATACCCACATTGACGTTGCTGCCAGTGATTTTGTATTGCCAGATGAGCCGACCGTTGCACCAATCGTGGCATTGGCAAAAACACATTTATAGATTTAGGCGTATAACTAGCGTTTGCAATTATACGACAGTTGACGATTTATTTATTTCTTTTTAACTTGAATCCATTTTTATAATAATAGGATTCATTCGATAATAATATTATATATATATATATATATATATATATATATATATCACGATTGAAAGAATACAAAGCTTGCGCCGATCTCGCTATTCCTCTACATTTTTTCATGTGCTAAAAATCGTGCTTACCTAAAGGGCTACATGTCCGAAGTTATTGCTACGTGTTCCTAA
>NW_023476187.1:0-3068 GCF_013731165.1 Rhagoletis pomonella
ATCGTGCATGAGGGCGTCAGAAAAACTTAACCCGATCCTTCATTTAGACATCTGAAAACTAAATTCGTATAACTTAAACATAGGGCCAAAGCAGACCAACCACACGGGGTTTCTATACATTTCAGCTGCAGCGCCATCCATTGGGTTCATTTTCTGCAAAACCATTGCTTACCATAAAATGAATACGTGATATGAATTTCAACCTTAACTCCAGCGGCACTAATCGGGTAAATTTTTATCAAAAGAATTTTTCATCATACAGGTACATAGCTCACATTTAAAATTTAAACGAAATCGGTTAATGAATACGATTTTTTATAAATAACTCTACTCCAGCACCACCAGTTTTCTAGTAGCATGTAATTGATCCATATATGTATTTAAGATAACCTCCGACAATCTGACGGAACTCTGGTCAGTGTTTTTTGAGTTTATTCCGAACAACGAAAACGGCTATCATTTTATGCAAATAGGTATGTACATAGGACAGTTTATAGCGAAACTCGTAAAAGCAAAGCTCCATTCTTTGTGAAAAATTAAAAAAAATTCTTCAAAATTTTCAAATAAATTTTACCTTACCTTAATACTAAAGACAAAGTTATAATAGTTCAATTTGATTTAGAACTCTAGTAGAAAATGGTTCCCAATCGAATGATACTTGCGCGTTTACGTAAATGTAACGGGTGATTTTTTAAGAGCTTGATACCTTTTTTTTAAAAAAAAACGCATAAAATTTGCAAAATCTCATCGGTTCTTTATTTGAAACGTTAGATTGGTCCATGACATTTACTTTTTGAAGATAATTTCATTTAAATGTTGACCGCGGCTGCGTCTTAGGTGGTCCATTCGGAAAGTCCAATTTTGGGCAACTTTTTCGAGCATTTCGGCCGGAATAGCCCGAATTTCTTCGGAAATGTTGTCTTCCAAAGCTGGAATAGTTGCTGGCTTATTTCTGTAGACTTTAGACTTGACGTAGCCCCACAAAAAATAGTCTAAAGGCGTCAAATCGCATGATCTTGGTGGCCAACTTACCGGTCCATTTCTTGAGATGAATTGTTCTCCGAAGTTTTCCCTCAAAATGGCCATAGAATCGCGAGCTGTGTGGCATGTAGCGCCATCTTGTTGAAACCACATGTCAACCAAGTTCAGTTCTTCCATTTTTGGCAACAAAAAGTTTGTTAGCATCGAACGATAGCGATCGCCATTCACCGTAACGTTGCGTCCAACAGCATCTTTGAAAAAATACGGTCCAATGATTCCACCAGCGTACAAACCACACCAAACAGTGCATTTTTCGGGATGCATGGGCAGTTCTTGAACGGCTTCTGGTTGCTCTTCACTCCAAATGCGGCAATTTTGCTTATTTACGAAGCCATTCAACCAGAAATGAGCCTCATCGCTGAACAAAATTTGTCGATAAAAAAGCGGATTTTCTGCCAACTTTTCTAGGTAATAAAATTCAATGATTTGCAAGCGTTGCTCGTTAGTAAGTCTATTCATGATGAAATGTCAAAGCATACTGAGCATCTTTCTCTTTGACACCATGTCTGAAATCCCACGTGATCTGTCAAATACTAATGCATGAAAATCCTAACCTCAAAAAAATCACCCGTTATATCGAGCCAGACTTTCCAATAATTACCACTTTTCGCCATAACAACGGTATTGATAACATATGTACCTGTGTAGAATTTCAGGGCGTTAGCGTAAGCAGGTAAGCTATATGAGAAGTTCAGTTTGTATCGAAGGAAGGAGCCACGCCCCCTTTCCCAATGCATTTGTAATATATGCATCAGTGCTAAGTTTCAGTTCCCCAGCGTAATTGGTTTTAGAGATATATTGGTTTTTTACGTTTTAGTCTGTATAAGAATTTTAGGAATAACCCGAGCTACATACCGAGTAAATTTTTGGTCAGAATATTTATTTTCAAGGTGTTGCCAAATATGAACCAAGTCGATGCAGCCGTTTAGTAGTTTAGTGAAATACATTGTAAAGAGAACTGTATGAAATTGTAAAACGTGACGTCTCAGATTTCTTAATTTATTGGCAGCAACAACGAAAAGTTTGAATTTTTTTTAGTCAAAAACCTTCCACACAGAAATTAAAAAAAAATTAAGTTTGTGGTTATATCAAGGCGAAATTTTGAGAACGGTCCGTTGCTAACTCTAAATATAAACAACGACGCACTGGAAAAAGGTAATACGTTCAAATACCTACGAATAATGATCGACGATAAACTAAAACAAAAAAAAAAAATGGATTCCATTTTTTCAATTAGAGCTCTAGGAATATATGTACATCGGTGAAAACTGCATTTAATTCCATACATTAACTTTTGCGTGATACGCTTACAAACATACAGACTAACATATCAAAATTTTATATTTGGCTTCTGTTGATATAATAAACCCCCTATTAATTTTTCTTTAACATCTATTATGAACAGATATCGGCCTGTTGCAATTTTATTATTCTCCAATACTCTCGTTTGATACCCATATGGCAACACTTAGTTTATATTATAAATTTAACTGAATTTAATTTTCAAATGAGTGGCAACCCGCTTCAAGAATATTTTCAAAAGTAAGCTTCCTAATCCCCTTTAGTTTAGGAAGACAATTTTTCAATCAGTTGGCAAATCCCCTAAAAATATTTTTAGCATTAAAATTTCCTATCGTCTTTAGTTTGATGCCAATATTGCAGTATTTAATTTATGCTATCAATTAAATTAAATTAAAGTTTTCAAATAGGGGGCAACCTTCCACAAAAATATTATCAGCTGTAAGCCTTTGTAAATTTCTTTCTTTTGAGAGCCATATTGCAGTATTCACTTTACCGTATCAATTGACCTAAACTGAAATTGTAAACACAGGTGGCAACTCTCTAATTTTTTCTTCTATATTGGAAGCTAGATCTCTAGCGATACATCGGTGAAAACTGCATTCAATTCCATATTTTCGACTGATGCGCGTACAAATATACAGACAGACAGAGATTCAAAAATTCTAAAAATTGTTTATTTGACTTCTGTAGCTTAAATAAAAACCCACCATATTAATTTTTCTTTA
>NW_023476188.1:0-3068 GCF_013731165.1 Rhagoletis pomonella
CAAATAGGAAAAATAATTTAATGATGTTAGATTTTATTTCTGTGCCCATTTCGTTATAGCTCGTTATTTTCTAAGCGAGTTAAGGTATTTAGGCCGTTAAAAAATATGAAATTATAAAATCTCCTCTCTCTAAGTTTACTTTAAAAGGTTTCCAGGTATACGACGCGTGAACGTGAAACCTTCTTGGAAGTGCCACGGCGAGTTCTAATATTTCCAACTCAAATTTAGTAACCTGGCCTTGATAAATTACCACTTCTCATTACTGTAGCAAATGCCTCAAGAGAGCTTTAGATTATAAGGTCGAACCCGGCTCTCCCTTTTCCATTTAATGAAATTTATTCTGTCTTCCACAAACACTTCCAGGAATATGTGGCAAGAAAAAGTCAATTTGTACAGGAAGTGCCACGCCCATTTTTCTTGTAACCCTAATCTTCTTCCATGAATTTAGAATTGATTTTACATACCCCAGTACCAAGTCCCAGTACTCTACCATGAACATCTCTGGAGATATGCAGTATAAAACAGTAAATTTGTACGGGAGGTACCATGTCCCCTTTTCGAATAACACAAATTCTTCTCTATGAGTATGGAATTAATTTTGTATACACATCTCGGTGCCAAGTTCCAGTCCTCTGCAATAAACACCTCCAGAGATATGCAGCATAGAAAAATCAATTTGCATGGGAGTTGCCACACCACCTTTTCCAATAACTCTCATTTTTCTCCATGAGTATGGTATTAGTTTCACATACATACATGCATACATATGTATTTCCATACCAAGCTTGAGTGCTTTACCCCAAACATTTGAAGAGATATTAGTGGTGGCAAACTATCGATGGCACTATCGATAGTATCGATGGGACATCACTATCGCAACTATCGATGGCGACCACTATCGGCCCTATTTGAAGTTCGATACTATCGAGGAATCGCCATATCTATGTATGATTTTTATGTTCCTATTCTATGTTGAAACGCGTTTTTTGTGAAATTTTTTACAATACTCGTGCGGATAGTGTAATAAAATATTGACAAATATCTAACTCGCAATGTAAAAGGTAACGTGTTTGTTATAGATATGTTTATATTGCATGTGTTTCATTATATGGAATAACGTTTACAGAAAACTAGAGCTTAAGTCGTGAAACTTTTTGTACAAAAAAATCTCAACATAAAATCATAAAAGTAAAAATTTTAAAGTTTTATAAGTAAATAAACAAAAATTTAAGTAAATAAATGAACATTTTAAAGTGTGGCGACATATTTTTACTTGTTTCTTTAAAGCTTATTAATTTTTTATAAAAGCCCAGCTTATCGTCTAACGAAAACCATGTAAATCCCAATACAAACTTTGTACAACAATTAATAAAATTTCTCACAGTTTCACCAAAATTTCAAAGCTTGGAATCAGAATTTTGAGAAAAATTTTTGGTATGCAATTTTATAGTCCATTAAATTTTAATATAATAAACAGCGTCACGTATTTTCTTCTATGCAAAGAAGTTCGTTTTATACGGAAGAAAATGCGTAACACTGTTAGCAAAAAAACTGTCAAAAATCAATGAGATTTTTCAGCAACTTGAAACCTGCAATTTATTATATTATTTATATAAATGAATTCATATAACCTTCAAACGTAATTTTTACATGTCTTTTTGCTGCATTCAAATTAAAAAAGTTCATCCACACTATCGAGGCTATCGACGGCAGCGCACTATCGAAAAAAATGACTATCGGCACAATCGATAGTGACCCACAAAACTATCATCAACTATCGATGGTGTCCACTATCGATAGTTTGCCACCACTAAGAGATATGCAATATGAAACTTTCAGTCAGTATGGGAGGTGCTACGCCTCTTTTCCAAAAACGTCCATTTTTCTCCGTGAATATGTACATGATTTCACACAGTCTTGGCAAACTGTTAATCTGATTAACCATTAAAAATTAACGATTAAAATGTTAATCGCCTTTGACGATTAAAATTAATTAGTCGTAATCAACTGTACGATTAATGATAACATTTTTTTAATCGTTAATCGCTGGCTGCGATTACGTTTAATCAATTTAAAACATTAATCGTTAATCCAATTAAAAATAAAATCTGATTAATTTGTCTAGTTTGTCCGAGTTTGAAACCAAACACCAGTTATAGTAATTATTTTGTGTTTTACGACAAAATAATTACTATAACTGGTGTTTGGTTTCAAACTCGGACAAACTAGACAAAAAAGCACGTAATATAAAAAAATAATAATTATTGTTATTAGTAATACATAAACTGGGAACTTTTACAAACCTAGTTTGTAAAACGTTTGTTGGTATACATATATCTTAATGAAATGCACACCAAATTGCTTAGATTGATGAGGAAACCCGACTTAGCCATACTGGATTAACTTGCTTTGTGTGCACAGGAAAATTCCAGCATAACTTAATTAATCACCAAACCTACTTGATCAAATTACGAGTTAATGATTAAAAATTAATTTTTTAATCGCGGTACGGTTAACTGTTTAGTCGGATTAAAATTAATCATGATTAACTGTAATCAGATTGAATTTAATCGAATTAACTAACTAATTAAAACATCAATCGATTAATGCCAACATTGATTTCACATACATATCACTATACCAAGTTTCAGTTCTCTCCCACAAATACTTCCAGAGATATGTATGTAATATGAAAATTCCAATTTGTATGGGAAGGGCCTTGAGTTATCGGACTTACTTTCAGTCTAAGACCATCCTTCCGAAATCCGTAGTAAGTGTACTAAATTCCGTTCTGATCGGAAAACCGGTTAAGGAAGTAGCCTATTTTTCAATCCAGGTCATAAACCATCTTTGAGCAAAATTTGATTTTCAAACAGGTGGCAATTCTTAAAAAAGTAGCCTATTTTCCAGTCTAGGTCATAAGCTATCTGTGTGCATACTTTCATGCAAATAAGTTCAGTAATTTCCACGTATTCATTTAATTAAAGTTTCCTAATACGTGATAACTCTTAAAATAGTAGCCTATTTTCCAACATAGGTCATAAGCTATCTCTGTGCGAAATGGCATG
>NW_023476189.1:0-3068 GCF_013731165.1 Rhagoletis pomonella
TATTACTATGATTTCTGATCTAACAAAATACCTGGTAACAGTAGCTAAACAAGGGGCTCCATTCTGTAACTGTGTCACATCCAAAAACTCACCGACTAAAATTCAGTGAGTTTTTCGGAAGAGAAGTATACACAATTTTGACAGTTAAAACTCATTCTCACACATGCTGAATCGCAAAATGAGGAAGTGTACACAATTTTGACAGATAAAACTCATTCTCACTCTTCCTGAATCGCAAAATGAAGAGTGCACACAATTTTCAGTGTACACTTGAAAACTCACAGTTACAGATTAGAGCCCCAGACAAATCTGCTAAAATTATTGCTTTGGCTATCTTTGAAACTTTTATATTAACTTACGGCATTATGAATTCAATTAAATCAGACTTATGCAGCGTTTTTACTGCATTTAAAATGCAACATTTAGCACTTTCGATCATATATTTTAAGAAAGCGTTCATACTATCGCATTTACCAAATGCCCATTTACGCGATTTCGAAGTTGTATGCTTTTGACAAACAGCCGTGTTTCAGTCGCTTATTCAGATCCACATCTACCACGATCAATACACACTGAGAATAAAGCTTGCTAAAAAAACCTACTCAAAAATTAAAAAAAGCGTGAGTACTAGGTACTCATGAAATTTGATGTGTAAACATATGTGTACGGTAAAGTATAAAAGTACGTTTACATATAAATATAATGCCAATCAAAGTTGGTTAACTGTCAAACTGGTTGTGTTTATTATTCTCACAGCTCGAGGAAAAGTTCATTTCTTCTCTATGCCACCGTGGTCACTTTAAATTTTAAATATTTTATTATAAATACCTTTACAATAACCTCTTTTCTTTGCTAGCGTCAATTTTTTGTTTGTATATGGCCTGTGGCAAGTGATAGAAAAGAGGAAATTATGACGGATCAAAGTAAAAATTTGACATTTCTCGTGGTGAATACGAATACGTGGTGAGCTAGGTAAAATTTTGACAGCTTATAAATATATATGTATAGTATACATTGTATACACATAATTTTGCTTGGCGGTAATAAAGAGTGAACATGAAAATGAAAGCTGAAAAAGCACAAAAAACATGTTACTTGCAAGTTATAAATCAAATATAAATTTTAACAATTTCAGCAACATACAAAAATAGAGCTTTCGCACGAGCGTTTGTTTGGGTTTTCAACTGTCAAAACTTTACTTTGTATTTGGCACAGCAAAATTAAATTTATTTGTACACTATAGCAAATTTTTCTACCCCGTCTCACCATGGAGAAAAAAGTCACCGATTGGCACAGGCCCATAATCGATAAAGCTGAGTCGGACACCAAAAAGTTATGGGTTTAATCTGAGATTATTTTATAATTATAATTTTGTATAGCTAATCTCATTTTCCAATTACAGATTAGGGATTTCAGCTCGAAAATGAGGGCAGTGTTTTTATATGTAATTCAATTAGATACACATTAAGTTAAAAATTAAACATTGATTTCAATTAATTTTATTCATTTTGCTGATTTAATTTTATTTCTTTTTTAATGCTTTTAATGTATGAAATTATCGGAATTATTGATAAAATACGATACTTGTATGTACTTGTGACTCAACAGTGTTAAAATAACTTGAAAACACACAATCAATTATTGTTTTTGAGCTTGTAGTTTTTATATTTGTATATATTCCTAATATCACTCGTAGTTTTTCTTTTAGGAATTTAATCTGTGGTTCTGCTTCATCTGCCGCTAGGTTTACGTTAAAGTCATGAATACCAGACATGGCCGTAGTAAACTTATCTTTGAGTGCCCTATGTTGTTTAAAAAATCAGTGTTCTCACAACCACTATTATTTCTAGTGGTAGTGCACAATGCTTTCTACTCCAAGCCTAGTGATATTGGAGCTGACAAAATTTCCACTAAATTAATATTAGTGGCTTAAAGACTATTTCCACTAAATCTTGCAAATAGTGGAAAAAAGCCATGTTTCCACTAAATAATACTAATGCTTGGTAGTAAGGAAAACCTGATATATCACGTTTAATAATAAAAAAAATAAAAATTTACGTTCTTGGAGATTCCATAATACAATTAAAAAGCTTGATGAGGAGAATATGCTGAGCCTAACAGATGACTAGACTTCCCAAAAATGGCGAAGATATGTCTGTCTTTTGAAATACCAACTGCAATCAAAGTTTTATCAATTCTTTGAAAATTTGAAAAATTCCTTTATATTAGCTTTGTTCCACACGCTTTCCGGGCTGTTTCGGTAATTAGAGCGTAAAAATAATTTATTCTCTCACAAGTGTTAAAAATAAGTCAACACGTGCCAAAAGTGCCCAGAGCGTGAGGAACGCAAAAAACCAAATTTCATACCCGGAATCAACAAATCAGCTCTAAACAATGATTTTATGTGTATTTATCTTATATGGCTAATAAAATTAGCAAATACCTACACTTCTGAAACTTTACTGCTATTTTCCATTTTGGTATTTTACAAAATTTGCGCACGGATGTAAACAAACAACAACTGTTATTTCAAATTGACTTCTTGCACATTTCTGCCCGGAAAAAAGTCCGGGCTGTTTCGGGCACGAAGAAGAAGCCCTTTCAGATTCAAAAGTGGAAGGTATTCGCTCTCTATCACCCATTTTTCTAGCGGGAGAAACGTTTTTTGGGCTGTTTTGGGCACCCGAGGAATCCCGCGCGCTCGTGTGGAACAAACCTATTATTAAACGTGCTATATATTAGGTCCATTCCTTATCTTCTCGGACTAAAATCTGAAAAGTGTCAAAATGCAAGAGCGTAAGCAAAATGCGCTCACTAAAAGAGAATAACAGGAAAAAGTAAAGGAACGCAAAAAACCAAATTTTTAGTCCGAAGAATGGCAACAACAAAGCTAATGTCAAATAGAAATGTCATTTTGTTTGGATCGTTGTTCAGCTGTATAATTTTAACTAAAAATGAATAATTCGCAGCTTAATGTGACTTGTTCGCCAGGAACTTTCTCGCGCATCCAAAATGGTAAGTTTTTTTTATAGAAAGTAACACAAATTATGGCTTTACGTACATGCATG
>NW_023476190.1:0-3067 GCF_013731165.1 Rhagoletis pomonella
CTTCGCCGTTGAATATTTTTATTCGTAATTTTAGCGCGTTGTTGCCACCTATATATGTAACAATGCCCAAAATGGCTGCGTATGAGTGCCAATTACAGTTTTTGGTTTTAAGAAAAGCCAATAACGCCCAATGCTTGTTATGTGGTAATACGACTACTTGGAATCGTACTTTTAATATAAGGCGATATTATTTGTCATGGTAAAAAAGTCAACTGCCGAACTGTGTAAACCAATTTAAAGTTTTTTGTAATGGGTTTTATGTATATATGTATGTACGATACGGCAATTTAATATATTTAGTATACTTTATTGAATACTGAGTTTTTTACACAGTTTAGAAATTTTAAATTCGTGAATTTTGTTGTTGAATAAACTATCATTTTTTAAAACATTAGTTTAATGAAATTAAATTAAAAAACTTTTCATGCACGTACATATGTACTTATAAAAATTAATTTCATAATTCATTATTTCTTCATTATTTTTTTATTATATTTTATTATTTTCGTTTCATGTTCATAATACAAATTAAATATAAATTTGTAAGAGCGTTTTCTAACACGCGCAAAAAACGACGCGCTTTTGTACAATATAGAAAAGTGGCAACTGTTACTCAGCGCGATTCACGAATACCATGACAAAATGAGACTGTATTGGTGTGCCCATCTATGATGTATAGTAAAAGCAGTAACACACACACACACACACATATACTAAAAGGAATTTTCGAAAATTCAAATTTATGTATATGTACATATGTACATACCTTTACTGGTATGTATGTAAGTACATATATACAAATCTATACATAAAAACTAAAAGCAGCTGGCGTTCGCATTAAACAAATTGAGAAAGGAAATGAAAACGCTCACTCATACATATACTATTATTTTTCAGTTTAAGAAAATATTCCAACTAAGTGAATTTTCGTAAATTCTCATTTCACAATACAACTGCCGAGCCATTAAAGGCCCGTCCACATAGAACTTTGGCGTTGCGTTGGCGTTGGCGTCGCTTCAACAGCTGACTATGAATACATGAATTCAAATGCAGCCGTCCACATAGCCAAAATTCGACAACGCTCACGCCAACACAAAGCAAAAAGATGGCCAACTCTCAACTTTTCGCGTGCGTCGCTCGTCAGCTGTTGCGAATAAATAAAATTATGTGAAATATTTTTCCTTTTTAATCAAGTGCGGGCAAGAAATATCGTTTTTAATGCAATTATTGATATGAAATATTAATTTATCTGTCGTTAATATGTTAATTTAGTGGCCCAAGGATTCGCCGCCAAGCGTTCATTGTAGCAAGCATACTTTTAACGTGCGTTCTGTCAAACCAACGCCAACGCCAAAGCCAACGCGAAAGTTCTATGTGGACCGGCCTTAAGCGCTGGTTATACTAACATAGCAAGGCAGGGCATAATCAAGCAGCGCATGTGAAACAGGGGAGTGGTTATACTCCGCATATCGCACATTATTCGTCAAAATCAGCTGTTTGCGAAATATCGATTTATTAATTAATTTGTTTTCTGACTGGAAAAGTTGTTCAAAGAGTAAGTAACTAATTTGGCAAATTAAGTACACTTAATAATAATTAAACATACTCCTACAGGTGTTTTCTTGATTAATACACCATGTGGCCTGATGGACAAATGGAAGAAGACTTCCTCGATTTGGCATTTTTAAATATTTGCCGTCTTCAACAGAAACGGCAAGAATCGAGGCGAGTACGGCGCTGGGCGGTTCATCCAGTAAATAGGGATCGGAAATTGAATGGATACTTCAGGAAAGTGTTCTTGAAATGCAAATCCCACGACAGCAAGATTTTTCTTTTAACCAGGATGAACCGCCCGGTGTACGATTTATTGCAAACGTTGCTAAATCCGTTTCTGGAAAGACCCAAGAAACAAATCTCTCCAGAAGAGCGCCTTGCGATAACACTGATGTAAGTTAAAGGCGAATGCTAGATATTCATTACATTATAATAACAATTTTTTTTGTAGGTACCTCGCACATGGAACGTCGTTCGAAATCATCGCTTCAATGCACAAGATGGGAAAAACCACTGTTCGGAATATTGTGTTAGAGACCTGCGAGATTATATGGACCACTTTGTCTCCAGTATATCTCAGCGAACCCACTTTGGCGCAATATAAAGACATTGCGGACGACTTTTCCAGAATGTGGAATATGCCAAATTGTGTAGGAGCCATTGACGGGAAACACATAGCCATCACTTGTCCGAAGAATTCTGGCTCGCTGTACTTTAATTATAAAAAATTTTATAGTATAGTTTTAATGGCTACCTGCGACGCCAAGTACACATTTACATCCGCTAGCATTGGAAGCTTCGGAGGACAAAGTGATGGAGGTAACACAAAAATATTTTAAAGGAATTGGCATTTACTCATTTTAAATTTGTTTGTTTTATTTCAAGGTGTTTTCCAGCAAACAGCATTTGGACGGGCGCTGCTGAGCAATAGTTTGCCACTACCACCAAAAACGCCGTTATGGAGAGGATCGACGGAAGAATTTCCACATTTTTTTGTCGCCGACACGGCATTCCCACTGAAGGAAAATTTAATGCGGCCATACCCTGGCGTACAACTAACTCGCAGCAAAACAGTTTTTAATTACCGATTGTCGCGAGCTCGTCGGGTAATTGAAAATAGCTTCGGGATTTTAACTGCTCGCTGGCGTGTCCTTCGAAAAGTCATCGATTGTAGTCCGGAGAACTGCGAAAAGATCGTTTTAGCGTGCTTGGTTTTGCACAACTTTGTAATGCTAAACGATCTAAAACGATGGTACTGTCCAGAAAATTTCGTAGACACAGATGACCCAGAACAAGTGACAACAAATGGAGAATGGCGCCGTGATCTGGAGGATCTGGGTGGTCCATTGACCTCGATAACGTCAAATCGACGTAATGCAAGCGCGGCTGCATTCCGTTTAAGGGAAAAATTGACAGACTATTTTTTAAATCAAGGTGCCGTCCCTTTTCAGTAAAATGTCATTAGTATTATGTTTATTTATTTATTTTTAATAATTTTCATTTAAAATATAAT
>NW_023476191.1:0-3067 GCF_013731165.1 Rhagoletis pomonella
GTGCAAACGCTGCCAACTAAATAGCGAAATAAAGAAGCGTCACTATACGAATCATTCGCGTATGTATTTTAACGTTTGGATAAGGGAACCCAACATCCGACTGAGCCACAGCCCAGCTATAGACCGGATAAACCGGGTTCGTTACAATTGGCGCCCAACGTGGGGCCCTTATAAATAAAGGAAGCAGTAAGGGCCAAGGAGGAGAACCCACAGATAACAAAGTGAAAAGTGAAGTGAAGTGAAGTGAAGTGAAGTGATTTGGAAAACTACCAAGCAAGAGTGCAAAGACACCTTTAAAGTGATAGAGACACAGGGTAAAGCCCAGAAATTAAGAACTGTGAAAGTAATCAAACATTCCTTACCAATAAGAGGGTAACGTGAAACAAAGGAACATAAACAAAAAAAATAATAATAAAAAAAATATAAAAAAATAAAAAAAATATAAAAAAATGGTGAAAACAAAGTGGGTGTACTACTTAAATAAAGAGGAGCTTGTGACCTATACGACGGAGTTGGGCCTTGACAATTTGGGGACCGTCGAGGAGCTGCGTAAACGCCTCTCTACATTTGTACAAGAGGGAGGGGAGACTGAGAACTATCGCGATTGTGTCACTGATTTAGCGCTTAAGCATACGAGGTCTACAAGCGCGGGGAACGCACCAACACCGAAGAGACCCGAAGTGCTACTACTACCGCCTACACAACAACCCATCAACGACGACAGCGCAAGAGGAACGCCGAACGTGCCCATGTATCCAGTATACGTCGACTCACAACGATCAGCCCCAACTATCATGGACCGCGTACGCAAATGGGGCGTGAAATACGATGGCGACAAGGACCCGCTGGGTTTCATCGAACGCGTCGAAGAATTATCCGACGGGTACGAGATAGAAAGAGACGCACTTCCACGAGCATTACCCGAGTTATTTAAGGATAGAGCCCTCGTCTGGTTACGAAACAATCACGGCCACTGGAGAGACTGGGAGACGTGTAAGCGAGATTTCCTGAAGTTCTTCCTGAATTCCCGGTATTTCGAAAGACTCGATGATGAGATACGGCAGCGTGTTCAACGGCCCAGAGAGGCATTTAAGGACTATGTACTAGCGCTACAAGGGCTAATGCGTCATTCCGACTATACGGAGGCACAAAAGCTTCGACGCATCTATAAGAACTGCCGAAGCGAATACCAGCTGTATATTAAGCAAACTGAATTCAACACTCTTGGAGATTTGGTAAGTCTGGCCGAAGACTACGAGAATATTGTAGCAGAGAAGGAGTCGCAACGAGCATTGCCCCGCGCAATAACCCCGAGACGAAATGAGGAGCGCAACTACAGTATCCGAGAGGAGCAGCGAAGAGAGAGGCATACGATGCCAGCCAGACGGCACGATGGAACCGATTTTGCGCCACCTACGGGACACCAACGTAAAAGCGAAGGATCTAGCCGAGTAAACCCACGAACGGCGTGCAGACGATGCGGCGAAGACGGACATTTCGCCTACGAATGTCGCAACGATATCCAGCAATTCTGTTGGACGTGTGGTCGGCGGAACATTCGAACTTCAGACTGTTGCCGTGGGAAACAGGGAAACGGCCAAGGACCCCATTCGCGACGAAGAGTGGGGTCTCCACTAATGTAACCTCAGTCAATGTAACACCAATTCTTAAGCAAGCGGAAGGGCGAGTAATCGCCAGAGCAACAGTGGATGGTAGAGCAGTATTAGCGGCGGTTGATACGGGAGCAACAAGAAGTTTTGTAAGCATTAGAGCAGCGAACACCCTGGGAATCGAGCGGTCACGAAGAGTGAACAAAAGAGTGGTGATGGGAGATGGCAGACCAATAGCGGTCACAGAAGCGATAGAGGCGGTAGTAAAGGTGGGCGATCAAGAGCATAGGAGCGAGTTACTCGTCCTACCAGGTTTAGTCGATGACATGGTCCTTGGGACTGACTACCTGGCAAAGGCCAACACAACAGTGAGCTGCGGAGGGCAGACATTGACGATGAAGGCAGAGGACGACATTCGAACGAAGGCTGCATGTACCACGATGTTAGAGGTGCGCGAAGCAGAGAGAGCTGAGGAAGGCGAAAAGGCTGCAAATGAACAACCCACATCCACCGAGGATACGATGGAAGTCGAAAATTTCTTAAAGAAGGAGTTGCTCGCATTCGAGAAGATGACGGGGACGACAAACATCGCCGCCCATAAGATTATAATGCGAGATGATCGACCCATAAAACAGCGCTACTTTCCCAAAAACCCGAAAATGCAGGAAGTAATAAACAGGGAGGTCGACGAATTAATAGAGAAGCAGTGCATCGAGCCCTCGCATAGCCCACACAGCGCGCCAATCGTGCTCGTAAAGAAGAAAAACGGAAAGTGGAGACTTTGCGTGGACTATCGGCAACTTAACGCGCGCTCGGTACCGGATGCGTACCCACTCCCACGAATCCAACACATTTTGGATCGACTGAGAAGCGCTAAATTCATTAGCAGCCTGGACTTGAAGAATGGGTATTGGCAAATCCCGATGGAAGAGAGTAGTAAGGAGTATACTGCGTTCACTGTGCCAGGACGCGGTCTGTTTCAGTGGCGCGTAATGCCGTTCGGGCTACATTCAGCGCCTGCGACGTTTCAACGAGCGCTGGACAAAGTCATCGGACCAGAACTGGAACCGCACGCGTTTGCTTATCTGGACGATATTATCATCACGAGTGCGACGCTAGACCAACACATGGAACACCTGAAAGAAGTGTTTCGACGATTGCGGCAGGCGAACCTCAAAATCAACCCAGAGAAATGTGAGTTTTTCCAAAAGAGTTTGAAATACCTGGGTCATGTGGTGAGCGAAGAAGGGATTCACACCGACCCTGACAAGATTGCAGCGATTAAAGAATTGACACCGCCAACAAACACACGTGAATTACGGCGCTTTCTGGGCGTAGCGTCATGGTATCGGCGATTTGTTCCGGATTTTTCGCACATTGCACACCCTCTGACGTCATTACTGAAGAAAGGAAGCCGATGGAAATGGGGCAATGAACAGCAGACGGCCTTTGAAAAA
>NW_023476192.1:0-3067 GCF_013731165.1 Rhagoletis pomonella
AACGCATGGAGATTTAAACGGTGTATTTTTAGCGTAAACACCTCAAAACAGATGACTGGCATGAAAATTAATTATTAACTCATAATTAACATATACAAAAATAACAATGAAATTTTGTAATTGGTAAGACTAACACATGTTGAAAATTGGCAAAGTACTTTGAGGAAATACACGTACATTCACACACACAAATGAATTTTGTGGATAAACATTAAACGAAAGTTTTTTTCCTGTAATCGCTGGGGCTTTGAAATCAGAGTTGACAAACTAAATACATAGATCAAGCGGGTGCGTAAAACTTTTGGTTTTTTTTTGCCAGTACGGTATACTTTAAAAGTCAGTATACAAAAAAAAAAATTAATTCTGATAATCCATATCGAAGTATAATCATTAATCGTTAATCGGAGACTAGTAGAACTCATCTTAAAAATAAAATATGTAGATATTATTTGGTTGCCGTCGCTACTGAAAATATCGTAAAAGCGGTACATTGCTGTATGAACACTTTCATATATGTAGCTGCAGCAACTTGAAAGCTTCGATCGGCCTCGCTCGGCTCGGCCCGGCTCGGCTCCGCTTTCTGTATGAACGCACCCTGAGTCTTGCACACCAGGTTTTTAGAAATTATCGTCATCATACCAATTTTAAAATAGTCTCTCTTAAATCAGTGGCGAATCCTGATGAAAATTTGGGAGGGGAGGGGGTGGGGGGAATAACTTTCATAATGGTGTACCTTATTTAATGGTTGTGTTAATAAGTAAACATAAACTCCATTTTTGGTGCATATAGGTATGTACAATGGAAATTCAAAAGTGAATGCACTCACTTTGTTAAATACTTGCAATGTTTTTCAAATAATAAGTTTTTCTTTATATAGAAATAAGTTTTTCTTTATTAGAAAAACTCAAAAAATTTTCATACAAATTTTGAACTTTTTACTATGAATTTTTACAAAAATTTTAGCTATGCAGTTACCAGAAATTCTGGTGAAACAACTGTAAGATTTAAGTAGCTAAAAAATCGAGTTGATTTTTAATTTTTTATTTTTTTTTGCCGACGGCTTTATGCAATTGCCACCATATAAACGTAAATTTCTTGTAGAATAAAATAGTAAGTCGAGTTAAAGCTTGAACCATATTTTTATAAATAAATAATACAAAAATTTTTATCTGAAAACCATTTCAAATATTTAACAAAAATTACCATGCACTCAGTTTTGATCGCCCGTGTAGGTAAATATCGCTCAGTAAAGTCATAATACAAAAAATAAAAATTTTGAGTTGAGTTGAGTTTTCTGCATAACTTTCCTCCCCCGCGGAGCCGCGCCTGTCTTAAATAGAGCACCCGAAATATATGCTGCACAAAGGGAACACAACCACACAAAAAAAATAAAAATAGTAAAAAAATCAAGTCAGATCCTTAGATTTTCAGCAAATCAAACGGAAGCAGGCGAACCATAGAATCGGAAGCAAGAGTTTTAAATGATTTCAACTTACAAATCAGGTGACGTCCTCTGTGATTGGTAGGGTAGGTATCGCTGGTCAAAACAGGGTTAGACTGCTGAAAAGCAGCCATTGGTAGGACAAAACTCAAGTTATAGCGGTATGTAGGTGCACTTAGCAAAAAAAGTAGCACTATTGGTTTTATACGCATTGTTTTAGAATGAAACTTTAAAGAGTATCCTTTTTCGATATCACTATATAGCCATTAATAATAAACATTTGAAAAATAATAGCTTTTAATTTTGGTTAATAATTTGATGACTAAAAGCACAAGTTTTAACCTTAACAATATCAAATTGAGACCTGCATAGTCTTTTTGGTTTCAATGTAACAACGAAAAACATATCAATGCTACAAGGAAAACTATCATTTAGATAAGATGATTCATGAGGAAAAATATATAATCGAAATTTTCACGTTGATGGCTAAATATAAATGCCCTGAGGAAACTTTTTTGAGTGTAGCGACTACTAGATATTGGCGTATGGCATTGATGACCTGTATTTGAAAGTACTGACATACATACATATATACGGCTATCTCAATGATCTTCGTCGCTCCTTCGGTGCACGGAGTATTACACTATCTCTATAAAAGGACAACGGCGACCACCACGAATGATCAAACTGCGACTAATGCCGAATTTGCACTAGGCATTCAAATGACAAAAAATGTATGCCATTTAAAAAAATGCCATGTTGAAATGAACTTAATGAATTTTATTTTTAATGTAATGACACAACTATTTTTAAATGCCCGCCTTTGTCATTTGTCATTTTTGCCATTTAATGCCTAGTAGAAATCCAGCATAAGAATCCCCGTTGACGGCTCAAAAATACCAATGGTTAGTAACCCGAAAAGTTTAAGCAGGCAACGGAATGCGACCTGATATCGCGTGGTAATGCATTGAAAATCCATGAACACAATTCATCGGAAGACCTCTCTGGGCTACTCCACTGCGAACATTTGGCTTCAGAACTTGATCAACTTTGAAATATTACTATGTATTCGGAATATACACAATATCTAGTGAAATAAATATATACCATGCTATGGAGGTATGCCATAAGTCCTAGCGTAATTATATAGAGAATTTCCTCCTCTGCATACATTGTAACATCCTTGCAGGAAATGGGCCTAGTTAACTCCTTTAGAACATAAACTATCAATAATAAAAAAAAATAATTTTTTTTATATTTCTATTTATTTATTTACTTTATTTAAAATTACATATTTGCTTACTTGCTTACATGTTCTTTTGTAGGTAGTTTCATATTTGAATTCGATCAGACATAACATCAAAATGATAATATAAACATTCGACTTTTATTTTATTTGTCTTGAATACGAAAAAGAATCTGCGAAGTGCTGAGAAAATAGTGTATTGAAAGTAATTTTGGTATGAGGATATTCAAATAGAAAGTTTTAAAGAAAACAAACTCCCGATAACGTCTGCATGACTACTCCTGCACGAATTTCCAACTAACTTAAAGTTAGTTTTGTCATAGGTAATTAAATATTAGTTAATTCTCGAAATCCCGAAAAACGCTAACTAGAAGTTGGTT
>NW_023476193.1:0-3067 GCF_013731165.1 Rhagoletis pomonella
TTCATCTTCATCTTCATCTTCATCTTCATCTTCATCTTCATCTTCATAGTCGCAGAATTTTTGGCAAGGATTTGCAAAATTGACTTGTGTAAACCCTAAGTAACAGCTAATTTTTGTTTGCAGACTCAACACCTATTTACGTTACGTACGCCACTTCCTTCGCATACTTTCCCGTTATTGACGTACTACAAGTAGCTATTCCGACGGGCCAATGAGGCCCTTTTGTATGCGGCAACACATAACTGACGTCGCTTGCATCATTTTGAATGTAGGGGGTATTCGAATCAGGGATGCCGTTTGGATCTAAATAGATCTAATTGGATACATTTTAGACGAATTTTTGCGGGATACTTATTTTTTCCGGTCAGTATAAATGTGGATACTTTTTTAAATAGGCCAAAATTTTATATTTCCTATAAAGTTTTTTTCGTTCAAAAATCGATTTTCATTAAAGATGGTAGAAAGCATTACGTTTTTTAAACGTATAAAGAATCGCTACTTAAGCGTGAAATTAAAGCATTTTATTTTTTATGAACGAAGCAATGAACATATGAAGAGATCTCACCAAAATAGGTATAAGCGCAATTGCTTTAATTAGCTTAAAAGGATGCTTTAAGCAAGATCTTAATATACATATCGTCGTTTAAAGTACAAAACCGCGTATAAACAAAATACAAAACCGCGTATGTGACGCTGCATAAATTATTTTCTAGAGAGTAAAAACACTTATATTTCAAAATGGTTCTCTTTTTTATAAAGCAGTCTCATTTCTGGCTATTATATTTCAGGACGAATGGGTAAGGATTGAGCCAAGAGCTTGTGTGAGCAAATCAAATTTTTGGCAGCAAATGTCAGTTACGCGGTTTTGCAGAATTACGATACGCGGTTTTGTACTTTAAACGACGATATATATAAAGTAAATTATACTCTTTCTGTAGTAATCCATTTCATATCACATATTTTCATTTGTTAATTTAAAAAGAAAGAAGATTTCAAAATAGTTTAAAAAACTAAATTTGATTCATTTAAGGAAACTTTTATGAATTTTACTGAAAAGACTTTAAATACACTCTAAAAAAATTTTGTTTATTTGCGCATATTGAGAGAGGTAACCAGTTTCCTCTTTTAATGTGTGCAAATGTGCACGCCGTGTAATAAAATTAATCATTGCCTGTTTACTTTTACATAACGAATTTGTCGCAAGAGCAAAATTACACATAAAATGTTTAAAATAAAGTAATGTTTATTATTAGTAAAAATGTATTTGTAGTTTCAAAATTTTTGCAATTTTAAACATTCTATATATGTATGTGTATTTATGTGTATATTTTAAAGATCTCAAGTTTAAAATCAAATACTGAACATCCTATACGTATATTTATACAGATTCTTGTTGAAAAATAGATACTTTTCAGTAGTAGTTTTACATGCTCTTTTTAGAGTGTACTTGCTATTTATTATATTTACTTTGCAAAATACTTATGCACAAAAAATGTACTTTATAAATTGAAATTACAAATGTTTGATTTTATGCACATGTATTCCAAGTCCTTAGGATGGGTTAAATTATGTCTTTTTCATGAAAATGTTTGGGTTTCTTACAAATTATGAGATGTATATGTAAAAAAAGAAAATTGGATACATTTGAATACATTTTTGGCTTGGTCAGGGATACATTTTCTTGAGACGGCGCGGCAACACTGATTCGAATGTCTGATATTGTGGCAAAGCAAAATAAATTTGTATGTACATATTTGTCTTTTGATAAACAGAAGCAAACTAATTAGAGAAATGCAATATGTATATGTATGTGCATACATATGTATGTATAATATGCTTTTTTCAATAATTTGTTAAACATTTTTATACAAATGTATATATATAAGGATATGCGGGCCAGAGGAGCCTATCTACAAAAAAAAATAGTAATATGAGAAAGGATCTATAAAAAATAAATGCAGTCTTTTACTAAAAATTTCATCACACCTTCGCAATGCTACATATTTTGTTAAAAGAATACTAAAAGGGCGTGCCTTGGGCCATTACCGTTTCGATTCTAGTAATATATTTTAAGCTGCAAGTCTCCTTTTTTTTAAATGTAAGTTAGGCTATTCTGGCCCTTATGGCCTCATATAACAAAGAAGCCATATAAATCAAAGTTTCAAACTTTTTTCAAAATTTGGAAATAATCCGAAAATTGTCATCAAAATTTCAAAATTTTGGGTAAGCAGTTTCATAACCCATTTAATTTCAGTACAATAAAGTCCAAGTTTTAAGTGATAAGAACTTATCGTTGAGTTTGGGCTATTCTTTTTGTTGAAAGTGTTGCTAATTTTCTCCATACAAAAATTGTTGAACGTACTTTATATGGAAGAACATGCATGAACAAAATTGCCAAAAATCAAGGGTAAGTCCTAGCTACTTCAACTGAGTACCTTTTTAATAGACTACACAACTGCATACCTAGTTAAAATTTGTCCAATTTTTATAACTGTATAAAGTTTGAAATTTTGATTCACATAGTTTTTGTTAGATAGTGAGCTACACTTTCTTAAAAAAATAATAAAAATTTTATAAACAAAGAAGAATTGCCAAAAAATATATAAAATGTCTCTTCCCTATTAACATTTTCGCCACCGTGCACGCGTTTATGTATACATATATACACACACCTACAGCTTACCACAAGAACAAAAAAGACACTTTTTGCAGACACTTCTTGTGTTTTACTCAGTTGCAGACAGTTGATTGGTGTGCGCCAGATTCATGGGCTTTGCTCAACCGAAAACACAAAACAGATAACACATGTGAAGAGAACCAAGTAAAGAAGTATAAGTTCGGGCGAAACCGAACTATATACCCGGCGCAGGTATCAAATCGTCGCTGGAATAATGAAATAGTGTAACATGAAAAGTATAGTTTTGAGAAAAACGAATTGGAAGTTTTTATAAACCATTACAAACCATACAAATACCATTTCATTTTTCGGGAATAAATTAGTGAGCCAAAGAGATATTTAAAAAACTAAAGATTTTTCTAATAGATTAAAGGATTGTCTATCCAATGG
>NW_023476194.1:0-621 GCF_013731165.1 Rhagoletis pomonella
ATGAAATTGATATCACAAATTTTGTGTTTCTAGTTCAGCTTTCGTCACTCGAAAATTTTACCTCAAAGAGGTGTTTTATTTGATATCAATTATTTTGGGGTAGCAAATTTAAAATCGACGAAAATACAAACAATAAACTAAATGTTTTATTTTTCTCAAATAAGTTGCTAAAAATATTCTCTAAATCTAAATTATGTATTCAAATCGATGTGTCCATTGAAACACATAATTTTTCAAATACGGAGTAAAGCGAAAAAGAATGATCATATCCTTTGTATTCGAAAAAATTGAAAATAAAAAAATAGGAGAAATGATAAAAACATCAACTTGGTACCAACTTTGGATACAATAAACAACTGTATTCGTCTGACAGGACTACGATTTGAGGGCATGCACCTGGAATGTCCGGACCCTTAATGGGGAAGGTGCCTCTGCCCGGCTGGTTGATGTCCTCGTAAGGACAAAAGCTGACATCACCGCCATCCAAGAAATGCGTTGGACGGGCCAAGGCAAGTAATGTCTGGGGCCTTGCGACGTCTACTACAGCTGCCATGTAAAGGAGCGCAAATTCGGTGTTGGATTTGTGGTGGGAGAGAGACTCCGTCGCCGAGTACTGTCGTT
>NW_023476194.1:721-3066 GCF_013731165.1 Rhagoletis pomonella
GAGCGCTTGGAGCGCACGTACGAGCGCTGCCCCCGTCATGATATCAAAATCGTGCTTGGCGACTTCAATGCCAGGGTGGGCAAGGAAGGGATCTTTGGAACCACCGTCGGAAAATTCAGCCTCCACGACGAAACGTCCGACAACGGATTGAGGCTGATCGACTTCGCCGGGGCCCGAAACATGGTGGTATGCAGTACTAGGTTCAAGCATAAAAAGATCCATCAAGCTACGTGGCTGTCTCCGGATCGAAAAACGAGAAACCAAGTCGATCATGTTGTGATAGACGGAAGGCACGCTTCCAGTGTTTTAGACGTACGCACACTCCGAGGCCCAAACATCGACTCGGACCACTATCTTCTTGCAGCCAAGATACGCGCCCGCCTCTGTGCAGCAAAAAATGTGCGCCCAAATATGCAAGGAAAGCTTAACGTCGAAAAGCTGCAATCACAACAGACAGCCAGCGCTTTCGCTACTCGACTCTCACACCTGCTCTCAGAGAGCACTCTTCAACAAACCGACATATGCGAGCAGTGGAACCACATTTCCCGCTCATTAAGTACCGCCGCCGAAGAAGTAGTCGGATTTCAGCGAGCCCGAAAGAACAACTGGTACGATGAGGAGTGTCAGGAAGCTGCAGAGAAAAAAAGATGCCGCCTACAGGGCCACGCTGCGATCGGGCGCAACGCGCTCTATGTGGGACCGCTATAGGGATCTGAAGAGGGAAGCGAGACGTATTTGCCGCAACAAGAAGAGAGAGCCAGAAATACGTGAGTGCGATGAGCTTGAAATGCTGGCCGACAGGAGGAATGCCCGAAAATTTTACCAGAGAGTTAGGCGACTTACGGAAGGTTTAAAGACCGGGGCGCACTCCTGTAAGAATAATAATGGCGACCTAGTAACTGATGTCCAGAGCTTACTTAAACTATGGAGGGAACACTTTTCCGCCCTACTAAATGGTAGCAGCACAGAAAGTTGTGGAGAAGAAGAATTCGAGCCCGCAGTCGATGATGACGGAGTCGACGTTCCACCGTCTGACTATGACGAGGTACGTATAGCAATAACACGGCTGAAAAACAACAAAGCCGCTGGAGCTGACAGCCTGCCAGCTGAGCTATTCAAGTACGGCGGCGAGGAGTTGATAAGGTGCATGCATCAACTCTTGTGCAGAATATGGTCAGATGAACGCATGCCCGACGACTGGAATATAAATGTGCTCTGCCCAATCCACAAGAAAGGTGACCCCGCCATTCGCGGCAACTACCGCGGGATCAGCCTTCTAAGCATAGGTTACAAGGTCTTATCGAGCGTATTGTGTGAAAGACTGAAGCCCACCGTCAATGAACTGATTGGGCCTTATCAGTGTGGCTTTAGACCTGGCAAATCCACCATAGACCAGGTATTCACAATACGCCAAATCTTGGAAAAGACCCGCGAGAAAAGGATCGACACTCACCACCTATTTGTCGACTTTAAAGCCGCTTTTGACAGCACTAAAAGGAGTTGCCTATACGCCGCTATGTCTGAATTTGGCATCCCCTCAAAACTCATACGGCTGTGTAAAATGATGATGAGCAATACCACCAGCTCCGTCAGAATTGGAAAAGACCTCTCCGAGCCGTTCGCCACAAAACGGGGTTTCAGACAGGGCGACTCCCTTTCATGTGACTTCTTTAATCTGATGTTGGAGAAGATAATAAGAGCTGCAGAACTGAACCGCTCAGGAACAATTTACTACAAGAGCGTGCAATTGCTGGCGTATGCCGATGACATCGACATCATCGGTATCAAAAACCGCGAAGTCTGTTCTGCCTTTTCCAAGTTGGATAGGGAAGCAAAGCATGGGTCTGGTGGTAAACGAGGACAAGACGAAGTATCTCCTGTCATCAAACAAACAGTCAGCACATTCGCGCCTTAGCACCCACGTCACTGTTGACAGTTACAATTTCGAGAAAGTAGAGAATTTCGTTTACTTGGGAACCAGCATTAACACCGATAATAATGTCAGCATTGAAATACAACGTAGAATCACTCTTGCCAACAAGTGCTACTTTGGACTGAGTAGGCAATTCAGGAGTAAAGTCCTCTCTCGACGTACGAAAACCACGCTCTATAAGTCACTCATCATGCCCGTGCTGGTATATGGCGCAGAAGCATGGACAATGACAACATCCGATGAGGCGGCTCTTGGAGTGTTTGAGAGAAAGATTTTGCGGAAGATTTACGGGCCTTTACGAGTTGGCGACGGCGAGTACCGCAGACGATGGAACGATGAGCTGTATGAGCTTTACAACGATATGAACATAGTGCAGCGAATTAAAATACAGCGGCTCCGCTGGCTTGGTCAT
>NW_023476195.1:0-3066 GCF_013731165.1 Rhagoletis pomonella
AGTATGTGCAAATGGCAGCAGGACTGTGTTGCCATATCTAAAAAAAACCAAGAGTGTAAAGCAAGACCAAAAGAAAATACGATTAAAAGGAAAATACGATAAGGTTATTTTGTTCAGATTAAAATAAATAGTAGGGGGATCAGGGGCTGAGCTGTTATTCGTTAATTTTTAGTCATTCATAGACTAACATTTTGTCGACAATACTCGCATAAGATACTCCCAAATTTTCACAAAAGAGGAAAGTGATTTTCTTCAAGGCATAACAAGGTAGAAGTGATTTCGACATTTCTCTCTTTTCAACTGCGACTGAAATGTCAACTCTTAACCCTATACTATTCAAATTTTTTTCTTTATATAAATTTTCAATTGTGAGCTGTGCGACTGATTTTAAATACATAATAAAACAAGTAAGAAAGTCTAAGTTCGGGCGGAGCCGAACATTAAATACCCAGCGCAAGTAATAAATATATGTTTTTTCACCTTTCCGAAAGCTACCGCTAGATGGTAAGCCGGGGTGTATCAATTTTGAGTAAATTAGCGTCCCTAAATTTCGAATTATTGAAGTTTCAAGCATTTCTGAAATTTACCGTTATATAAAAGGCGGCCGTAATTTTAGTCCGATTTCAATAATTTTCAACGTTTTGCTTTTATTTGGCAAGCACAAAAAAATACGGAGTTTGGTACAAATTGGTAGAACGGTTACCGATATACATATATGTGATCATAAGTGGGCGGTGCCACGCCCATTTTCCAAAATTTTACCATAAACGTATATCTTGGTAAAGAATTGTTGCAAGCATCGATTTTGAATAAATTAGCTTTAATATTTACTGATTTATCGAAGATTTTGTATTTCTCTAAATTACCGTTATATGGGATGTGGGCGTAGTTATTGTCCGATTTTTTAAATTTTTGCCATTTTGTATGCTGTATCAAGGCCAACAACTGTGCCAAGTTTGGAGGAAATCTGTGTAGCGGTTACCAAGATATACACATGTAACCATAAGTGGGCGGGGCTACGCCCATTTTCCAAAAATTTATAATATTCTTATTTTTCGTCTGAAAATTATTACAAATGTCAATTTTGAGTGAATAATCTTCAGTAGTTACTAAAATATCGCAGTTTTCGTATTTGTGGAAATTACCGTTATATGGGAAGTGGGCGTGGTTATTGTCCAATTTTTTAAATTTTCAGCCATTTAGTATGCTGTATCAAGCCCAACAACTGTGCCAAGTTTGGAAGAAATTGGTGGAGCGGTTACCAAGATATACACATGTAACCATAAGTGGGCGTGGCTACGCCCATTTATAAAAAAATTTACAATATTCTTATTTTTCGTCTGAAAATTATTACAAATATCAGTAGTTACTAAAATATCGCAGTTTTCGTATTTCTGGAAATTACCGTTATATGGGAAGTGGGCGTGGTTACTGTCCGATTTCGCCCATTTTCAATACCGACCTACCTTGCATTAACAGAAACCCACATACCAAATTTCGTTGAGATATCTCAATTTTTACTCGAGTTATCGTCTACACGGGCCGACGGACAGACGGACGGACAGACAGACATGGCTTAATCGATTTCTCTTTTCATTCTGATCATTTATGTATACATTTGTCTATATCTATCTCGATTCGTTTTGGCTGTTACAAACAACCGTTATGTGAACGAAATTAATATACCCTTGTGCACAAGTGCGCTCGGGTCTAATGAAAAGGAATTGCGAGCGGTGCGTTGTGTTTGTCAAGAGCCTGGACAACAAACTTATGCGTTATTTTAAACCTTCGAATTGTCAAGTGAAGCGGCAACGGTGGGCAAATTGCTGCGATCTTTCATTAGCGGACTCTTCACGTGTGGTCGTGACTTTATTTGTTGCCTATCTCAGCCGAGTATTTCTAAGTGGACGCGTTTGGTCCCAGGTGCAGGATTTATCATACTGAATATGAAAAGGAAATCTCCATTTCATATACATACATGGATAGGCTAAATTTCAAATATTGGTCTGATAAAACCTAAATCAGTATTCCTTGTTGACATAAAGAAACTGAAAGTAATTATTAATAAATTTAATGGAAAGGAAATTTCGAATAGCAAAAATTTAATATCTAAATTATTGAAGTTAAGTTCTGATGTAAATTTAGAAGAATTAAACTTTTTTTAATATTCTTTAGAATTAAGTATTTGAATAAAAAAATAAATGCTCAAAAACATTGGGATAGTAAAAGCAAGAAAATTGTCAAAACGGTTTTATAAATGAGTGTGTTTCATTTTGTGTAAGTATGCATTTCCACGTTTACATTAAACCGAAAATTCCATAAATAAAATGAAGCTGATTCTAATGAGATTTTCAATATTTTCATATTTACAAAAACTTTCATTTCAAAGATGTTGAGTTCTATCAAATATGGTAAATGCATAACAAAGGGTTAATTTCTTTGTTTACATTTTTTGACATTACAGTCAGGTATGAGAGAGCTCGAATGAATTGTCACTTCTACCTTGTTGAATATGCCTTGATTTTCTTCAAAACTTTTGAAAGACGTCTTGACTGAACTTACTAATTCAGAATTTCTACTATTACTTATAGAGTAGGCTATTCATAAAGTCTGGGTAATGAAATAAAAATTTTTCTATTATAAGTTCCATAAATATAAGGAGACTTTTATTGTTTAATTTATTTTTTGCACATAAACTTGTATCTTGAACTTCTTTTTCCAAAAAGTGAGGATGTCAAAATTTCAATAGATATCGGATGTACGGTAATTTTCCAAAGAGATCTCCTAATAGATATGTTCATGAAAATTATTCCAAACGAAAACTTAAAATTGATAAAAAAAAATAATAAATAAATTTAACTAATTTATATTAGAGGTTTGAAGTTTATCCCACTGTAAGTATGAAATCTTCAGCTATGTGTTTCCATTGTCACTTTTTCGTAGCCATATCAACAGCCTGACAATTAAGAAGATTGTGACGTTTCATGCTACCATACGCAATATCTTAAATCCTTCACATTTTATTATTCACCTTTTGTTTGTTAAAAATATTTTCTTCTTAGATTC
>NW_023476196.1:0-3066 GCF_013731165.1 Rhagoletis pomonella
ATTATTATTAGTAGTATTTTTTTTCTTTTCCGGCTCGCCTGTAGGGATCGAGTTCGAGCTCTCTTTTGCGAGCCAGGGCGAGTTTTCTGCAGCTCGGAAAGGGTTGACCCCTTCCGGCGCTGCTCTCGGAGGTAGCTTAGTATATTTAGGCTCTCCTCGATTTGGGCCATACCCGTTTTTATGTCCATGGACACATTTTTCTGCTTGGAGATAGCACTATGCATCTTCTTCAAAACAAGCCGAATCTGGGCCAATTGCTCATCTTCGTTGCCTTCGCACGTTCCCAAGCTTGCGGTGGCATGCTTGTCCCTGTTTGCAGCAGCTGACGTTTGATGACCACCATCCCGGCTGCCGGGAGTTGTCGTTTGCAAAGGTGTACCTTCTGCACCACGTCGACGGCTTTCTCCGTGCTCGTGGTGCCGGCTTTTGCCTGCAGAGGAGTTTGTGGCGAGGAGCGCACAACTCTACTGCTATTTCTAAATGCGCTGCATTCTTCCTCGGGAGCATCTACACCCATTACATTTGATTTTGTTATTTGTTTAATCATGTCAGTTCTATTGGGTCTCCGTTTCAAGCCGCTATCTCCACACGTAGCACAGTCGCTTTAAGTGTCCCGAAGTTCCCTTCTCTCAAAGGAGCAGGCCATCGCGAGGGTTGACACAAGTCCTTATGGGATATTGTGTTCAGAGCCAAGACAGCGCAAAACCAGGAGTAAATCTCAACTGGACCTGTGCGGCCAACTAAATGGCGACGTGTATTGAACGTACTTGAAGACCTGCCAGGGTTTAAACGAGACGGAGGCGATTGCAGCATTAGCCCACCAGCCATTTCTGTGAGGTGTCACCCTCACATACTAAAGTGGTGGAATATTGCTCTCGCCAGCCCAATGTCGAGTTAATCGTATACATGTTCCAGTATGCCATGAACAGGATCTAACTGGTCTCAATCCTGGGATGCTGTTTGGGAGGCGGCATCTGTTCGCCCGGACACAGGAGATTCATCAAGCATTTCTGACCTTTTAAATCAGGCCCTCGGCTGCTGCCGCTCTTGGTCTGGGACTGCTTATTGGTTATTCGCAGCTAACCTACCGGAGTAGGCCGTTCACGATCTGCCCTGTGTGACCCCGGTAAGGCCCTGAGCTTAGCCCTTACCTTATTATTATTATTATTTTTTATTTTTTATTTTTTTTTATGTAGGAGAGGGAAATGCTTTATGCACTGGCCGGGGGCGCTAGTCTCTATACTACCTTCCCGGAGTGTGGGACTCCCTCCGAAGCGTGTTGGGCTACCCACTAAAACCCAAACTAATAATATAATAATAACTGTCGTCGCGTGCGGATGTGTTTCGATTTGCGCTCTAATTTATTATAGTTTTTCTGCTGTCATAAGTGCATAACATGCATATATTTATAATTGAGGCTAGACTTTTAAATTACTTGTGCAGTGATGAACTAAATTCATAACTATTGAGATAGTGATCTATTTGGAAGTTTTGATTTATTTTAATAATTGCATCAAAATGCCGTGCCTTTGTGGCCTTAAAGTGGAAAGATCGCAGCCAAAAGTACAAAAAGTACAATGCGCAAAGTGCAATGAACTTTATCACCTAAAATGTGTAAACATTATGCCGGCCGATGTGGAGTTTTTGCTCTCGTCGAATGAATCGTATTTATGCAATAACTGCTCTACTGATCGGCGAAACTCTCTTCGTTCACCGCCGCCCTCTGTTGCTCTGGAGAATAGTGAGAATCGTGTTGTTGCTGTCTGCCCTAGTAGTTTAACTACACGGAATGACGATCGACAATCGACGATCAAAGTAGCTGTTTGAGTAGCTTGCTTGTCACAGTAAACAATAATGTCAACCTTTGGCTCTCCATCCCAACTAACCACAAATGAAGGTGTGCATATGCATAGTGCTAATATAAATGAGCAGCTAATGTTGCAATCAGTGTTGGGTGAAATTGCAGCTCTTAGAGCAGAAAATAGCCGTATTGTTGCTATGGTTAGTGAGTTACGTGAAGACAATAAACAACTCATAACTAAAACAATGTCAATGCAAGCTGATCTTCACCTGTTGCAGTCTTATCTTCGCCAATATGACATGGTTTCTGCTGTCACTACTCTCACTGCTGAAATTAAAGCCACGCGGGAAAATGCTTGTAACTGTGTGCATAACAAAAAGGCAGGTAGCAAACCTAAGTCTTCGGTTATCGCTAATTCTGCCATTAATGCTGCTTCGCCTTCCGCTGTGGGAGTCAGCGTCAACTCCTCTCGTAAATTGGTTGATACCAACACTCCGTCTCCCTCGCTTGCTGATGCCGCTGTTGGTGCTGTAAACGAGAATGGTTCTGCTGAGTTTGCCGCTTCAACCTCCGCTCACGTCAACCCCTCTCGATCATCGGATGATTCTAATGGTGCTGTAAATGGGAATGGGCCATTGGTTGAGAATGATTATGCTGACTTCGCTGCTTCATCCTCTGCTGTCGGAGTTAACGCCAATTCTTCTCGTTCATCGGCTGACTCGAACGCTGCCTACGTCTCGTTCGCTGCTGCTGCTGCGAACAACACAGCGAGTGTTTTTCCACAATCTGATTCTCAGCCTCCTTCACAGTGGTATATTTTTAAAAATAAAAAGACAAAAAAAAACATAATAAGGCATCGGATGTGGTCTTAGGTGTTAACAGTAGCACGGAACTGGATGTAGTGACCATGAACCAATGGATTCACCTTTCCTCTTTTAAACCAACGGTTTCCGAGGATGCTATAATTTCATATGTTGCTAAAACTCTACTATCGACAAATCTCTTATTTCTTGCTTTAAACTTATTAAGAAAAATGCAGATATTAACTCTTTTAAGAGAATTAATTTTAAGCTTGGGGTTGCGCCATCTCTTATTGACCAGGTCTTGAATCCTGCGCTGTGGCCTGCGAATGTGAAGATTCGACCGTTTCAGAATTTTCAAAAGGGCGATCCTCTCAAAAACAAAATGTAGCGTTATCCAAAAAATTTACTTTATTCAATGACTTAAAAATTCACTTTCAGAACATGGGTGGCATGCGCACCAAG
>NW_023476197.1:0-3066 GCF_013731165.1 Rhagoletis pomonella
TATTCTGACCAGAAATTTACTCGGTATGTAGCTCGGAATATTCCCAAAATTCTTATAAAGACTAAAACGCAAAAAAACAATATATCTCTAAAACCAATTACGCTGGGGAACTGAAACTTAGCACTGATGCATATTTTGCAAATACATTGGGAAAGGGGGCGTGGCTCCTTCCTTCCATACAAACTGAACTTCTCATATAGCTTATCTCTGGAACTGCTTACGCTAACGTCCTGAAATTCTACACAGCTACATATGTTATCAATACCGTAGTTATGGCGAAAAGTGGTTATTAAATTGGAAAGGCTGGATCGATATACATTTACGTAAACGCGCAAGTATCATTCGATTGGGAACCATTTTCTCCTAGATTTCTAAATCCCATTGAACTATTGTAACTTTGTCTTTAATTTTAAGTAAGGTAAAATTTATGTGAAAATTTTGAAGAATTTTTTTTAAATTTTTCACAAAGAATGGAGCTTTGTTTTTACGAGTTTCGCTATAAACTGTCATCTCTACATACCTATTTGCATAAAATGATAGCCGTTTTCGTTGTTCGGAATAAACTCAAAAATCACTGAATAGAGTTCCGTCAGGTTGTCGGAGGTTATCTTATATACATATATAGTCCAATTACATGCTACTATAAAACTCGCTAGGTGGTGCTGGAGTAGAGTTATTTATAAAAATCGTATTTATTAACCGATTTCGTTCAAATTTTAAATGTGAGCTATGTACCTGTATGTTGGAAAATTCTTTTGATAAACATTTACCCGATTAGTGCCGCTGGAGTTAAGGTTTAAATTCATAACACGTATTCATTTTATGGTAAGCAATGGTTTTGCAAAAAATGAACCCAATGGATGGCGCTGCAGCCGAAATGTATAGAAACCCCGTGTGGTTGGCCTGCTTTGGACCTATGTTTAAGTTATACGAATTTAATTTTGAGATGTCTAAATGAAGGATGGGGTTAAGTTTTTCTGACGCCCTCATGCACGATCATGCGGTCTTGCATCTACCCAGAAATCAGTTAATACATTTTACCACGAATTGTAAAAGTGGTGAATTAACAAGGAGAAATCACCGTATTTAGGTATATCAATTGCTTCATTTGAAAGATACTTAAGCGATCATTTAGCAATGTACCGGAAAACTTTTCATCCTGTGGGACAGCGAGGACTCTTGGCCCTCCTATAAAGAAAACGCACTTCTGTACTCTTGAGTTTCCCTATAAGAACTTTTATTGGCATACGCATCGCACCAATGTTGTAGTTGCAAGATCATACAAAAAGATTACGCATGATTGGCGCAGATCTCACAGGTGGAAATAAGGCCATCAGTAAAGCTCATGACACCAAAAGGGAAATGGTATTCCATATGGTACCACCGCGTTACTATTATTGGCCTATGTGTGAGGAGGATACTGCGCCTTAGTGGTTTCAACTTAAATCAAAAATTTTGACTTTACAGACTAATTTTGTTTTTAAACGCTCTATTGCATTGGCTAACGTAAAAGCTCTTATTAGGTGCCGCGAAGTAAGCGGGCATTGGCTAGTTAAATAATAAAAATCTAATTATTTCAAGTATTTTTCTAGTAAGTAAATTATTATCCTTCAAAATGCACTCGCGAGCCTTTAAGAGTTACGGCCACTTAAATGCCGTGTCCTCGAATCTAACATCGCCAAACCAAGAATATGCTTTCTAACTCATTACGTCATCTTCCAGTGGCCATAGGAAAAATCGTAAATCACCACTCGAAGGCGCATTTTGTAGGGTAAGAATAGTAGTAAATAGCATAGAGCAAACAAAAGTGGCCATTAAAGCCGTTTTTCGTGTACTTAACCGCGAAAAACTTCAATATATTGGAGCAGTTCTAAGATCGATCTCGAGTTCTACGCAGAAAATTACTTCTGAAACGACCTACAGCTGCACAGCAACAGAAACTTTCAAATCTGTATTCATAATTATCATGTTCTTAATTTCTTGTGATTACATGTCAAATCGAAAGTCTACTGAATTCATGCTATTTATTGCATAAAACAGACTACAAGACATTTATAATCCTAATTACGTATGTATACACACACAGGTAACGTAACCGTCTTTTTCTGTAACGTAACAGTTTTTTTTTTGTATTGACTTCAAAATTAATTTTACCAGTTCAATTATTACGTAGCTCTTGAGTTATATAAGGAGAGCAGACTTTTTCGATTACATAAAGCAGCTTTAAAAAGGACTTCCAAAAATTGTAATGCAACAGTCCGCTGTTGAAACATTTACAACTCCTAAACAACAGGAGGTACAATATATTTTAAGTGTATATTAAATATTTCCACATACTTATACTTTCAGATGCAAGAAGAAAAACTATCCGAAAGTTGTATTCTACCAAGTTTCAGCGGTATTTGAAAAGCACTGTGAGCCTAAACGTATTGTACACTGAAAATAAAATCTGCGTAAATATAACGAACTCTTACGAAATTGTTTGTCATTTTGAGCCGCGAAAGTTATCGTTAATTGTACAAACCCGTTTTCGTACATACTATGAAAATATAAGACATCAGATTTTAGGTATATATTTACTAAAGAATTTCGTATTATTTCTTTGTTTTTTGACGAATTTTTTGTAAAATGCACAAAAAACATTTTCTAGCTAAATACATTAATTTATCATAACGAAAGCGAGGTAAAGTTCCACGAGCTCAAATAAATACAAATGAAATAAAAGTCAACTTAATATAAAATAAAAAATTAAATAAAACCAAAAAAATAACACAATATAATATTCTCATAAATACTAGCATATTCAGCTATAAAAATTAAAGCAAATCCACCACTTCTATATTCAACATTAAAACCAGAAACTAATTCAGATTCACCTTCAGCCTCAAAATCAAAAGGAGTACGATTAGTTTCAGCTAAACAAATACAAAATCAAACCAAACTAATAGGAAATAAAACAACAACAAATCAAATATAATATTGAAAATAATAAAAATCTAATATATTATAACTTCCAATTAAAAAACAAAAAATAATAAAATTAAAGCTATTCTAACTTCATAAGAA
>NW_023476198.1:0-3066 GCF_013731165.1 Rhagoletis pomonella
GACGCCTGACGCCTGACGCCTGACGCCTGACGCCTGACGCCTGACGCTTGACGGCTGACAGCAACGCGCCCATAAAGAATATACTAAGTTGGTAATGGTACTCGTATTAGCATAAAGATGTAGAATTTTTAGCGTCAGTCTGGATAAATAGAATCTTCTGTTGTTCTTGGATGATTCAGTTCTATGTATAGTGTTGAGAGTGTATGCGTGTTTGCTAATTAAGGCGTAAGGAAAGCATATATGCAAATGCTTTAACTCATCGAATTTATTTAGTTTCTTAGCGCGGGTGATTTTTATGATAGCAGATGAATATTCAATAGCCTTGCATGCTTACTAATAAATGTTTGAAGAGATTGTCTAGGTTGCTAGAGCCAGACATTGTATTTGGGCAGGGATAGCCGTTACAGCGAACTTTTCTATTAAGTTTCATCCCACTACTATCCATTTTTTGGAAATAATTGTGTTCATACATTTTCTTAAATACGGCTTGTTTCATAATTTATAATTTCTTAAGCTAAATAATTGTTTTCAGTTTTTAGAGGTGGGAATTTCATGCCTGGCCGTTACATCTTTAAAATGGTGTATATGTACATAAATTTGTTTACTTTAGAACCAGCGTGGCACAGAAACTTGAATGTCACCTAACATCTCTGGGAACGCTTTGAGTGCAGTCGACTGAACAATTCCATCCAAGATCCAAGGCCCATTTCGAGTAGGCTACGGATACCAAAGCAGATTGCACATTGACATAGTCATATGCATAAAAATACAACGCATCCACAGTTGGACAACGGAAGTAGGGATACCTACGAACAAAGTGGCGGGAGCCATCTGTTGGTGCAGGTTGATTCTATTTACAGAGTGAAAAAATGATGTCCTTCGGAACGAATTCGGAACATCCCATATAACGGGTGATTTTTTTGAGGTTAGGATTTTCATGCATTAGTATTTGACAGATCACGTGGGATTTCAGACATGGTGTCAAAGAGAAAGATGCTCAGTATGCTTTGACATTTCATCATGAATAGACTTACTAACGAGCAACGCTTGCAAATCATTGAATTTTATTACCAAAATCAGTGTTCGGTTTTTTCCGCTTTTTTATCGACAAATTTTGTTCAGCGATGAGGCTCATTTCTGGTTGAATGGCTTCGTAAATAAGCAAAATCATGCGATTTGACGCCTTTAGACTATTTTTTGTGGGGCTACGTCAAGTCTAAAGTCTACAGAAATAAGCCAGCAACTATTCCAGCTTTGGAAGACAATATTTCCGAAGAAATTCGGGCTATTCCGGCCGAAATGCTCGAAAAAGTTGCCCAAAATTGGACTTTCCGAATGGACCACCTAAGACGCAGCCGCGGTCAACATTTAAATGAAATTATCTTCAAAAAGTAAATGTCATGGACCAATCTAACGTTTCAAATAAAGAACCGATGAGATTTTGCAAATTTTATGCGTTTTTTTTTTAAAAAAAAGTTATCAAGCTCTTAAAAAATCACCCGTTACAACTGAGCCAAGAAACAATCGCACGAGAAACACAGAAAATAATGAAATCGGAAAAAAATTACTTTAGAATCACTATTTGAAACTTTTTCAGAATACAACATATTGACATGTGATCTGTGTGAGTTCTATCGCCAAACGCGCTTGACGGAGAAAACCAGCTTTTATTCTAGCGGCTTTGTAGTTCTGATCAAAATTGTACCTTGACAGACGGCAGTAATGCGGATTACCGAGCGGTAAGGTGGCATGTTTGTTAGGGGCATATTTTGCAATTATATTTTGACCAACTTCCTAATCACCGAGAGCCTTAAAACTTCACAGTTGGCTCAGAACCCGATGACAATGTATTGCATTGTTGAGTTGATCCGATATGTGGCGCATGAGTCGAGATATTTTAAAAACCCGTTTTTATAGTCCGATTTGGCTAATATTTAGAAAGCTTGCTTTAAAATAATTTGTTTTTACTACTATCTTATTTTTTATTCATTCAATTAAAATTTCTAAATATATTTTTTTTGAGTTGTTTTCAGTTAGCTGTTGACTTTTTAATAAATTGAAACTCTAAAATATTCATTAACTGATAATAAAATAAAACATCTAAAAGGAAATAAAACAAAATTAAATAAAGTAATAAAAATATATAAATAAAATAAATAAAAAAACAACAAACTTTTTGCCAATTGAGGATCGAGCCTGGGACCTACACACTTCTGGTAGGCAGCTTCACCACTCGGCTACTGCGGACGCCAAACTCGCTTGCTTTGTTTGCTTTTACAAAGACAATATCCGACCATTTTTACCAGTGTCGTCATCGAAAATTCCCTTGATCCGCATTAATTGTGGGAATTAACTCTGGGATTTAATCCGGATCAGCTGCTGTTAATTCGAGAGATAATTCCGAATTAACTAGTTGATCCGAATCAACGCTGCCGTCTATTAAAAATGCACGATGACGAAAAGAATAAAGGTCAAGGATAATTCAATGAAAATGAATTAAAATTTTCGAAGTTCAAAAAAAGCTCCGAAAATTCAATAAAGCCAAAATAGTACGAAATCATTTAATAAATATCGAATCCCTCTGATTCGTATAGACTTTTGCTTTGCTTTAAATAGGCAAATTGTTGTATTCAAACCTTTGCTCAATGCTTGAGAAATATGGCTATAAAAAGTTGTTTTCCTCTCCTGTACAATTTTTAAATGGGGTCTTAACAGCTTTTCACTCTAAGCTAGCGATATGTGAAATCCTTCGGATCAAAATAACTACCATCAAATAAAAACTAAAATTGTAAAGCCGATATTTTCCTCGAACAAATTTTCATTTTCCTTATTTAGTGCAAATATGAATTTGCATCCGGCTTGTAGCGACGTTACGCTTGCGCACATGTCGCCGCTTACCCATCCGTTCCTGCATATTTACCTATACATACCTACTTTCGATAAACCAATATTACATGTTACTTTTAGTTTCATTCGCGGTAATTTCGTTTTCATTTTCATTATTGTTATTAAATTTTCCGAAAGCAAAACACCACATTAACGGCATAAGAAGTAATAACATGACAT
>NW_023476199.1:0-3066 GCF_013731165.1 Rhagoletis pomonella
TACAACAATTTCATTATAAGTATTAAAAACATTGATAGAATTTCCGACTTAAATCGAAAAAATTTTTATTAATAAATATCTAGCATATATTTTTTGATCTGGAAAATTGGTGTCGGGGAGACTATACAGTAAAATATTGAATTTTTGGTCACGTCAGTAGCAGAGGTTTAAATAGTGAAAGATATTTTTGGGAAGTACCTTTGAATATAGGGAATTTTATTCGGGAATTTCCTCCAATATATATATAATATTAATATAGTTGACATCCCTGTATGGTAAATATGTATGAAAAACTGTTTCAATGAGTAGTATGTAAATGTGGCACGACTATCAAGCCACAAACAATTTATTAATTTATATTAAAACGTGGACGCTGAGAAATATAAGGTGTGCTTGAGTTAGAGAAAATAATGGCAACTTATGTATGTATATATATATATATATATATATATATAGATATATGTATATATATGTATTCGTTATAGGAAATACGTCATTCAATTATGCGTCCCCGTCATTATTTAAAATTAAGTATTCACATGTTATTAATATATTTATGAAAAAAACTCCACTAAGGTATGACATACTAAATTAAATATGTTGTGTAAATTATTTGAAGTGTTTAAACTGAATTACATTATGGATAAGAATGAGAATGAGTAACTGTTTGGCGTTACTATTAAAGCAAACTATTTATCGTTATTTATGCTATAATAATATGTCATAAATATATATACGTACGTACATGTGTATGTACATATGAATGTGCTCATGATGAAGTTATACCAGGTGTAATAATAAGAGCAAAACGAAAGATTTGACACTAGTGTAATTCGCCCTTCTGTGTATTCGTTGTATCTTGCGTAAGTTTAAGTGGACGAGCGTGTGATAGTTGTTGTATGTGTACCCTGTAGTGGAAAGTACTAAATAGTACAGAACTAGTGAATTCGCCAATTTTCGAGAGTCGAATACCGGCACCTCGCAAATCTACAACCCCTGCTTTCTACTGTCGCATTTAACATGGAGTTGTCCTAGGAGGTGACAACTGACTCCCGCTGCGTAACTTTACCCTAGTGCTTGTAGCAGTTATTAACATGTAGCCTGTAACCGAACCACGTTTTTTTTTCATTACACAACTACTTTTTCATAATCAAAAAAGAACCCAAAATAACAATTTAAATATATTTATATGTTTCGATTAATGAGAATTGGATCTGAACCCGAACACTCTAGGCCGCTACCAATTGTAGCAAGCATCTTTGCGCACTCAGCTATAGGTTTTGAATCAAGCCAAATTTCGCGACTGGTACATTTGTTGTTTTTGCTATTTACAGAGTGGCGTTGTTTGAAATTTTATTATTGGGCTGAACTGCTTCTTGATGATAATTTCTAGACAACACCACTTTGTGGTCGATCAAATAAACTTGTGTTTAAGAAACTAACAGATTATACAAGTTAAAGAAAAACAAGCTTTTTCTTTGTGTTTATTAAATACAATTTAAATTTTTTTATTTCCTCATAAGACAAAAGCCATACATACCTTTGTTTATACACGAAAAGTTAAACTAAATTAAACTGTGCGGAAAATTAAAAAAAGCAATAACAAAAAACTGAATCAAAAAAGTTGTATCAAACTATTATTAATATTAATTGAGGGGCGTTTAATTAATTTTATTATTGAAATTGTAAATTTGTTACAAAGTTTGAAACTTTAAGTAATATGAATTTTGTTGTAAAGTGGACAATATTTTTATTAAAAGGTTATAAAATTTAAACTAAGCATTTTTATATGGCCACTAATACAAGTTTGTTTGCATAAACTTTGATTTTTGGTATTTGACGGAAACGCATGATGTTTTCCAAAACAAAAATTTGTTATAACCACAGGCAATTCATTATATACAACATGTTTTATGCTATATTATACCACACCATATTATATTATATTTTGCTATTTTAAATTACGCATATGGGGCGCGCTGAGCGTTGAAAAACAAGCTACTTTTCGACTAGCCGGGAAGCAGACAGAAAAAGGGAAAATAATTCGAAAACTGTGATTTATAAAGATTTTTATACGGGCTATCGGATGGTTCTATACGTTTTTCAAAATTCTCCCATTTCATGGTGAAAATTCAAAACGAAACTTTAATTGTGAATTTTCTCAAGTATGGTCATTTTTAATATCGTTTTAAGTTATCTCGATCGAAAGATCAGTTCTTTTCAAATAGAAATCATTAATAACAAGTAAAGAAGTATAAGTTTGGGCGAAACCGAATTTTATGTACCTGATGCAGGTATCAAATATCCTGGTTTCAACTTTCTCTCAACTACCTTTGCATGATAAGCAGGGGTGTTTTCCCCGATTTCAAACGTTTTCGATAGTATGCTCACTTATTGAAATCATTAAACCAAGTTTGATAGAAATCGATTTCTTAGTTGGGCCCTAAGCAAGGCTCGGACCGAGTTTAGTAAAAATTGGTGAAGCGGCTACTGAGATACAGAATTTCATCATAAGTAGGCGGGGTCACGCCCATTTTCCAAAAATTTCATAATAATATTATTTTTTAGCACAATTATAAGACACATGAAAATGAAAAGCGTGGGGCGCATGTAATCGACTTGAATTGATATGAAAAGTAATATATATGTATGTATGTATGTAGTTAAATGAATAACGACCGCTTAAAATCGATCTCAAATTTCTATTTACGCTGTACAAATTTTAGGTCTATGTTATGTAGTTTGACTATTGTCAATTAAATCCAATGCTTTGTATTGCATGCGCTCCACGTTTTTCGTTTTCAATCTCATAAATTGTTTATAATGACTTTTGTTAAAATTTTAAAATCAAAAGTTATCAAAACAAATTCTATGGGACTGAGAAATATTACTTTCCATTTTTTAGTCCATTTATTAAAGCGTGGTATATTAAAAAAATTTTATTTTTATTTTATTTTTTTTTATTTAATCTATTTTACTTGCCTCATATATAGCTCTGCGGCTGTAGAGCGCAGATTTTCAGATTTAAAACTGATCCAATATGAAAAAAATTGGCTTCCATTACAA
>NW_023476200.1:0-3066 GCF_013731165.1 Rhagoletis pomonella
AATGGTATGGAATTCTTGAAAATCAATATTTTTCGTTCGGAAAACTCTGGTTATCTTCAGGAGACTTTCAATAACAATACTCAATTGTTTATTTAACCATTTTTTAACAACAAAGATTTTTTATTTATCCCCCATTGCATTTCCTGGCATTTTCTAGGGGGTTTGACGGACCTATAAAATATAGTTATTACGAAAAAATGGTTAAAAGAATAATTGGGTATTATTATTGGGAATCTCCTGAAGAGAAGCAGGGTTATCCGGTCGAAAAATATTAATTTTCAAGATTGTATATCATTTCTACGAAAAGTTTTTTTTTTTTCAAATATAAAATACATGGACAACTTTGAGCGCTTCGAGCGACCTCTAAATATTTTTTTATTTCAAAAGAAATAATAGTGGTATATTTTTTCGGTATAGAACAATCCTAGTTGGTGAGGGCGACTTTCATTTTTCACTTTCATTTTTGGACCGCCCTTATGTACACCCCAAATGCACATAGTCCATATGTGGCTTTATAAATAAACGAATTCGCTTATCAGATTTTGCAACTAAAATTACAGACCGCAAAGGCTTAAATTAATGATCCTCCTTTCTACCATAGTGAGTCTAAAATTTTTCAATTAAACAAAGTTTGGAAAAAACTGCTGAAAACGAATAAGTTAAAAATTTCAGTACTATATGTACTTATGTGACTTGACTCAATAAAAAGGCTCTAAAAATGTTGTTAAAAACTAAAAATTTGCTAAATTTGTAATTGCGGGACTTGTTTAAGACTATTTCAGGACAATTTCGGGCTAGTTCGAAACTAGGCCCTCCATCGCGCCCATTGTGGTACCACAAAGCATATGGGGCTCCATTTATATTATCATGTCCCCTTCTTGCCACATGAGTTTTGTCAAAACAGAAAATATATATATTATTTCATCCGATTGCTTCTGTCCTTAAGCTTTTGACAGTCTCCGGCTTGTAAGACGCTACGATTTTGTTTTCCATTTTGTATCCGTCAGTGTAGAACTGAATAGAAATTGTGGATCTCGGAACATCCAGATTTCATTGCTTCCCGTTAGTGATTTTTACTTTACATCCTTTGTTCGTTACATCCGACAGACTAAGTCCATCCTGAAATGCGGTCTTATCACAGCTTTCTATACAAATGGGCATTTTCCACTTGGTCGACATATTGCAAGTTTGCCATCATACGCAATGACAATGCAGTCCTTTCCATTTTCGTGTTTCTGAACAGTTGGTTTATTCGCAAGATCCAGAGGAAAGGAGATAGGACTCCATCTCCTTAGGTAGCCCTTCGCCTATACCCCGAATAGACCAGCCTTAATAACCCTGCATCTAGCATTTGGTCTACAAGTGTCATCAGTCTCGAGTCGACGCCCCGATTGGGCAGTGATTTCGTGACTGAGGAGCGCTGTTTCTATGGATTTACCCATGGAGTGAGCGTCCTGTGTTATCGCCAGCTGATATATAACTGTTCGCCTGATATGGAAGTCTGTAAGCCGCTACATTATTTTTAATTGAAATGTCTACAAAGTAATCGGTCTGGAGTCCTTAGTTAGGTAGGCAATATATTCCATGCCTTGTGGATGAATACGACTTTTGACTCTCTATCTATTTGGTATATGATTTAGAGTGAGAACTCTTTCCATTCTAGCACGCAGCCTAATTACACATTTGAATGCACATAATTGCTGCAGCTGAATGAGCGCTACACCGTTTTTTTTTTGCGGTCTGGTATGGCTTGAATATTTCAAAGGGTTTACGGTTTAATTTACCTCTATTTTGTAACGCGTTCTTTTCATTTCGTAGAGGCTCAGGTTTATTAGTTGTGGCACCACGAAAGTGCAACATTAGGAGCAGATCCAGAGGTTCCTCCTCTGTCTGTCCCTGTAGCATAACGAAAAGTTGGAGATCCAATACAAAGTTTGGTCCCCAAATTGTACGTACAACTATAATTTTGGGTAAGTGCTTTCCGTCTATCGCAACATGATCGAATTAGTTCCTGTTATTTTCAGATCTGGGTACACTATACTAGAACCCCGGTGAAGACGATCATTCCCAGTGCTTAATCGGATGTTTCCTTGCTGAGGCGGGATCAAAGACTCCTTGCTTTACTGTTGGTATTAAAATCGGCCAGCAGTATACAGCGCAGCACTCGTAAGCCCAAGTAGCGAAGTGTTTAAGCATCTCGGCTTGATACGGATTGTGGCAAGACACTAATCATCATGGTGAACGATAGTACTTGGTGACGAATTTTCTCTATTCCACCACAAGTTTGTCATTGCAAAATGTCATTCAAGAAAAGCTGGACGACGCGAAGTTTTTTTTGTCTTGCTACGATGAGAATCCCAAAGCCTGGTTCAAGGTCCTTTGACAGTTGCTATTGGGAAACGAGAGGTAACAGAAAAGTTATTTGACCGGAACATCCATTATGCGAGATTTTTAAGCTTTTTTCAATACTTTCTTAAACCCAGATCTACCAGTATCATGCTGTGGAAACATTCTAAAGTTAGCTTGTGCTTGTCCTAACATTAAGCCTAGGGAAAATTATTTGGTTTTATATGGCAATGATCCGGTATTTCGCAAATCACTATATACATATACCCCTCTTGGTCTTTTGTCGTCTTGTTTAGGATCAGTTTGGCGAATATCATTAAATGGACTACGCAGAGGAATAATATATTCATTATTGGTGCTTCTACTGAACGCCTTTCGATGCCTACTTTTGTGCTATTCGCGCTGTGTTCATTTGTGCCATGAACATTTTCTTAGTAAAACTTACATTTTCAAATACAAACTGCTTGTTTTAGTAAACAAGTACTTTGCAAAGTTAGGCGGATTCTGTCGAGCTTCCTAAAGAGTCAAAACATTATTGGCAAGCGTGGCTTTGGGTTTTCTTAGCACGATAAAATTGATATTCTCTCACGAATCCTTAGCGAATTCATACTAAAATTCTGAATAAATAACCATCGACAATTATGCCTAAATTTGTCGTTGCTGTAATCGCCCTAGTTATGAGTCCTTGTTAGGAATTAAAAGTACACAAGAGTTTATTTC
>NW_023476201.1:0-3066 GCF_013731165.1 Rhagoletis pomonella
ATTTATTCAAAATGATGGTTGCAACAATTCTTTGCCAGGAAATACGTTTATGATAAAATTTTGGAAAATGGGCGTGGCACCGCCCACTTATGATCACGTATATGTATCTCGCTAACCGTTCTAGCAATTTGTACCAAACCCGGTATTTTTATTGTGCTTGCCACATAAAAGTAAACCATTGAAAATTGTTGAAATCGGACTAAAATTACGGCCGCTTTTCATATAACGGTAAATTTCAGAAATGCTTGAAATTTCAATATTTTGAAATTTAAGGACGCTAGTTTACTTAAAATTTATACACGCCGGCTTATCATGTAGCGGTAGCTTTCGGAAAGGCGGAAAACATATATTTAATACTTGCGCCGGGTATTTAATGTTCGGCTCCGCCCGAACTTAGACTTTCTTACTTGTTTTAATTTTGAGTTGCGTCGTTATTGCATCGGCATGTGAATTCATATATTTCGATAATGAAATAAATTCGAGCATAAATACGATTTTTAGTTACATATACATATTATTTTTCCTGTTATCAATACATATTTTGAATCTGAGGATAATCGGACCATAAACCCGATTTTTAGTAATAACTCGACTCCTACGCCACCTGGCCGCTTGTTTTTTTGCAGTGGTATTGTCTTTCCTATTGTCAATACACATCTCAAATATGAGGCGAATCGGACCATAAATACGGGTTTTACTAATAACTCGACTCCAGCGCCACCTAGCGATTGTTTTAATAGTTATTCTGCTATTCGGAAGGTAGACGAATTCAAGAAACAAATATCATAAAAATCGGACCAGCCGTTCTTGAGTTATAAATGGTGTAACTAACACGACTTTGTTTTATATATGTATGTATATAGATTTCACAATTTCTGATGTATTGTCTAAACTGTTTATGCATTTCAGGCCATTGGTTGCATAATATTTTCCGTTGAATTTAAAGTTTTAGAGATAAACGTAATGGGTTTCCTCTCCTGGCTTAAGACTACACCTATCGCGTCATTTGAGGCGTCGCACAGTGTTTCGACTATATGGTGGCAGGTAGATAAAGTCATGGTGACAGTTGGTAAAAAAAACCGGTTTGACTTAGAGAGGGAATAGTAAAAGTCATAAGTACCAAATTTTACATTATTTACTCACCCCCCTTCTTCACGAACGATATATTTCCAAAAAAATACGGGAATGGGCGCGATACCGACTAATCAGTTTAGTTGCTTTTGGCGCTGAACCCATTACAGAAAGTGTTTCTTTTTCAATTGTAATTAATTATCTAAATGTGGTGGAATATTCAGGTGAAGGTATTTATCATTTATTTGGTATTTTCCCATTTTCTTACCAAAAAATTTACTTTGATATGTAGATGCTAAAGATTATTAGTAAAAAAAAGTGTGAGTACCGGTCCGTCAGGTCTTGAAATTAGACCAATATTTTAGAGAATTTTATGTAGTTTTCGAATATATAATTTGATCTTTGCGCGCGACTTTGCAAATATATGTAAATTTTGATTTTCTTAATTTTTGATTTTCAGCTCCTTTTTGCATAATTTAGCGAAAAGAATTTTTCAAACAATGAAAAAATCCCACCAGATATTGGGAAAAAGCTAGTATTGACACCTAAGTCATTTCATTGTATAACCTTTGCTTTCTGAGAGTGGAAACAGGAAATAAAAATTACCCAAAATTCCATCACATTTAATGACTGGGCCAACATTTTTTGTGAGTTTTTAACGTTATAGTAATCCAATCTTCCCCATATTTTATATTTAGGTTTTTCTAATAAAATAAAGACTACAAACTAAATTTCATTGAAATCGGATGAGATTTAATGTTTCCGCCCACAAGAGTAGAGGGCGTGGCAATTATTCCATCTTTACAAAATTTCATAATTCTCTATTTCTAAGTAAAACTAGAGCACGTCAAGTTTCGGTGAAATCGATGCAGGTGTACTATTATTTCCATCTGCCTCCATATAGTCGAAACACTGTGCGTCGGTTGCCAGTATAAATTTTTTATTAAAATCTGGTTGATTTAATCCTACTTGGTTAATAAGTAATTGTTTTAATTTTTCAAAAGCTAAAATCGCATCCTGTTCCAATCGAACTTCGATTTTTTTAGACATATGTTGACACACATGACCATTTTCTCCTGATAAATGTTTGGTTAAGGGTTTTGCTATTGCTGCATAATCCCTGATAAATTTTCTGTAATATCCAGTCATTCCTAGAAAACTACGTAGTTGGCGTATCGTTTTAGGCAATGGAAAATTGGATATCGCTTCAATTTTATGCGGATCGGTTTTAATTATATTGTTTGCAACAATGTATCATTTTCATATTCGCTTTCTTAAGGACATTGATTACTTGATTCAAATGTCTTACATGATCCTCCAAATTACGTGAAAAAACAATTATATCATCAATATACACATGACAAAATTTCCCAATAAATTCTCTTAATACATCATCCATTGCTATTTGGAAAATACTTGGTACATTCTTCAGTCCAAACGGCATTCTTAAAAATTCGTATTTTCCATTATTAACTGAAAATGCTGCTTTTTCAATATCTTCAGCCTTCATCAAAGTTTGGTGAAATCCAGATTCTAGATCAATTGTAGAGAAATATTGTGATTCTGCTAGATTCGAAAGTATAACGTTTCTTTATTAATACCTTTTTTTGGTACCACCCAAATTGGAGAATTATAAGGACTTTTACTTGGTTTTATAACTTCTTTTTCCAAAAGATCTTCAATGTCCTTATTCATAAAAACATTTGCTGCTAAAGGATATTGATACTTTTTGCTCCAAATTGGGGTATTTACGGAAGTTCTTATTTCCGCACGAATGTGCGTTCTAAGGAAGACTAATGTCAATTTCTGAATGAATGGATTAAATTTTTTCAAGAACTTCATTTTCTAAAATTCTTATTTCACCTAAGTCTTTTTGTAAAGGCTTGTAATAATTTTTAATAAAATTACCGGAATACACATCGGCTGGCGCTTCAAAGGATTTTTCCTGTAAAGTAATTTTGTTTAAATATTTAATTTCATTGTCGGTAAATTCAT
>NW_023476202.1:0-3066 GCF_013731165.1 Rhagoletis pomonella
ATAAATTTAACTGAATTAAAATTTTCAAATAAGTGGCAACCCGCTTCAAGAATATTTTCAAAAGTAAGCTTCCTAATCCTCTTTAGTTTAATGTTCGTATTGCAATATTTCATTTTTTTTACAAATTTTAATGATAACAATTTTTCAATCACTTGGCTAATCCCCTAAAAATATTTTCAGCATTAAAATTTCCTAGCTGCTTTAGTTTGATGCCAATATTGCCAAATTTTATTAATTATGCTATCAATTAAATTAAATTAAAGTTTTCAAATAGGTGGAAACCTTCCACACAAATATTTTCAGCTGTAAGCCTCTGTAAATTTCTTTCTTTTAACAGCCATATTGCAGTATTCACTTTACCGTATCAATTGACCTAAACTGAAATTTTAAACACAGGTGGCAACTCTCTCATTTTTTCTTCTATATTGGAAGCTAGATCTCTAGCGATACATCGGTGAAAACTGCATTCAATTCCATGTTTTCGACTGATGCGCGTATAAATATACAGACAGACAGAGATTAAAAAATTTTAAAAATTGTTTATTTGGCTTCTGTAGCTTTAATAAAACCCACCATATTAATTTTTCTTTAATATCTATAAGGTACAGACATCGATCTGTTAAAATTTTATTATATGTATGGATGTAGATATAGATTTCATTTATTTTATCAATTTAATACAATACAATTTTTCAAACAGGTGGCAGCCCTCCCTAAAAATATTTTCGGCAATAAAATTTCCTAAACCCCTTCAGTTTGATACCCATATTGCAATATTCAATTTATCTTATAAATTAAATTAAATGTAAATTTTCAAACAGGTGGCAACTCTAAAAAAATATTTTTGGCTGCAAGCCTTCTTCAGCCTCTTTCTTTTGACGCCTATATTGCAATATTCATTTGTTCTTATCAATTTACTTAAACCCCAATTTTCAAACAGGTGGCAACTTTCTCATTTTTTCTTCTATATTGGAAGCAAGACCTCTAGCAATACATCGGTGGAAACTGCATTCAAATCCATGCATTCGTTTTCGAGTAATGCGCGAACAAACATACAGACAGACAGACAGACCAAAATTCTAAAAATGGTTGATTTGACTTCTGGTGCTCTAATAAAGACCCCCCACATTAATTTGTATTTAATATCTATAATGTACAGACATCGACCTGTTACAATTTTATTATATGTATAGATATTTGAAACAATAATTTAGCTTTGAATTCAACTTTTTTGTAAAATAGATTTTGCATTATTTGGGTGATTTATTAACCAGTAAATTAAATTACGTTTAACAGTACAAAATATCTTTTTAAAAGAGAGTTTAATTTAAAAAATTTTAAATCTTTATTTTTACAAATTATATGAAAAATACGTAGCTGAGCTTGGTCGCAAAGGAGACCTAATTCGGTAATATTTAAAAATTGTGGCTACTCTAGTATGATCTCTCTTTCTCTATCTCAGATCTGCTGGCGCTCTTCGTATACGTGCGAAGCACACTTGTGCTCAGAGTTGGCGAGACAGCAACGAATTAACCAGTGTTGCCAGAACTTTATGGACGAACCGGCTAAATTGGCAAATAAAACCGGCTAAAAACGGCTAAAATGTTTCAACTAAATTTCACATGTTTTATTTAAATAAATCACGAGTAAAAAGACTATTTCTTGGAGGGAAGTTACAAATTCGAGCCGGAAAAAATTTTGCCAGCAATAATTTCCAATTAGGAAAAACATATGATTGTGGCACATGGTTGGATTTTTTGTCGACGATAATTTGAATAAACAAGTTCGTTAAATTTAAAAATTTACAAACTTGAGCGATTTTAAAATGAAAAATGTAAGTTAATACTTGTTTACTTAATTAATTTAGTTAATTCCAATGATTTGAAAGGTACTCGGCAAAAAAAACTGTATTATTAATCGGAATGCAATCTCAACCAGAGTCGATATAGTAAACCCGACAAAGAAATTGAAACGTATGTTGAAGAAAGTCGGACTGACAAGATATATACACGTAGATCCTCTTTTTTGCCCCTCTGAAAGAATTTTAAAAATTCTATACAATGTCTTTTGTTTGAAATGCAACTGTGGACACTAGCTGGCAGAAAAACTTGCAAATTTGCGTTCGTACAGAAAATTGCAGGTTTCTCTACATGAGAGAGAGTTTGGGAGCATTTTTCTTACTATCTGATATTTTGAGTGATAATTCTCCCTGGATTTTCGACGAACAAACCTATTGTCTTCCCCTCAAGGCCTTTTCAGACTGACCGATTCTCAATACACTGTTTGTTGGCACTATATCGAAACACAAACGCATCTTAAGTGTCTTAACAATGAACCAATTTCTTATTTTCTAAGTTTGCGAATAAAACTTCACACTTAAAATTAAGACATTTATAACAAACATTTTATGAAGAAAATCCCTTCTTCGTTTGAAATAAAAATAAGCGAAATCGGCCCAATTTCATACAACCCGGCCTGACATGAAAATTTTCTCCACGATAAGGCTAATAGCCATTTCTAACAGATTTTTAGTCGCTTAGTCAAAAATGGAAACATATATACATATTTGAAATTTAAGAAAACAAGGCAAATAGCAAAACCGGCTAAAAACGGCTAATTTTTTTCTGCAAAACGGCTAACAAATCGGCTGCCGGCTAAATCGAAATTTCTCCGGCCGTTTGCTATCGCAACCGGCTAAATCTAGCCGGAAAACGGCTAAAATGGCAACACTGGAATTAACATCGCGCATAGCTGTTCTACTTTGTTACTTGAATACAAAAATGCCTTGCGAGAAATACGTATGTATGTACATACATACTTTGCTTGAAAATGCTTTTGGTGGCGTAATTTGACGTGGTTGCATCCAAAAGAATTTTTAAATTTTCAATTTGAGTTTTTATGTATGTACATATCATACCTATCGCTTATTTACTTCAATACTATCTTAACTCAAAAAACCAAAAACTCGATAAAAACGGCTGTAAAGTTTTAAACTTACATATATCTACTCCCATGGTAAAAATTAATACATATTTTGTTCTAGTGAGCTACTGATAATCGTTACAG